>NC_061096.1:2025172-2070172 GCF_015104395.2 Macrobrachium nipponense
AATGAGAAGTCCGGATAAGCGAGCGCTTACAGATACCTCTATAGTTATAAAAAACCTTGATCTGTATGTAGTGTAATTGTAAGATCCATCTAGGGTATACAAAATATTATCTTACATCCTGCAAAAAAATAAGGCGTGTTTATCAAAGGAAAATCCTATAAACCTTCAAACATATTATCCGTTTGAACAAAAATGAGACAGTTAATCAAATAATAACTTATATAAAGGAAACTATACATTTGTCTCATAAATCGTAACATTGTTCAAATGACCCAACAGAATTCTCCCACCACAACCGCAGTCGTACTTTGCACGCAAAATCTCGAGAAGCATGCACCCTCGAATGTCTTAGTGCGTGTAAAAAAAGACTTTGCTGGGAAATGAAATTTTAATCCTTCCCGACACTCTGAAATTATAACGATTTCCGCGAACAAAGCCCTAAAAGTATACATATCGTGGATACGGAAGTTATAAATATCGCATTTTTTATTGTTGCTAGTTTTAATCACGCCCAACCAGTCGTGGATGAATCTCTCTGATAATCTATCTAAAGTAATATCCGTAAAGTCATTCAAGCAGAGGTGATTCAGCAGAATTTTTTTTATCTTCTACCTGAATACCAGGAAGTTTCTCCACTAGCGAGTGATCTCTGGGAGAAAAACGGATGTCATTGAAAACAAAATACGGTCCTAAGGACAAACATAAAGCTATATACGTACCTTCGTGTAGAACCCCAATGAAATTTCAAAATAGAAATAAATGACGACGTTGAAAAATGTTAGTAATAGGAGTCATTAGGAAATCAAATAGCCCATATAATTTTCTCTCAAACGTCATGTCATAAAGGATCGGACTTGGCGTATCTGCGTAGATTTCTGTCGCTTAAACAAGGAAACGACTTCCGATAGTTTCCAGTGCGATGTACCGACGACATCTTATCTCTGTAGGTTTAGAATCTAAATTTTTTTTCACCAACTTGGACTTACTTAAAAGCTTTTACCAGATACCATATTACCTAAGTGATTGTACCTCATACTCCGTTTTCAGCACACTCAGGGGACATTATCAATTTTTTACGTATGCCTCCGGCTTACGTTGCGCCCCAATTACAATATGGTGTTTGGAGACTTTTAGGGGAGGGAACCTACATGCCTATATGGATGATCTTGTAATCTTTTCTAATACCTTAGAAGTACATTCACATAAAGTAGAGCTAGTGCACAGAGACAAAGACAAATAATCTCAGAGTAAAATGATCTAAATGTGAGTTTTTAAAAAACCGAACATGTTTATCTAGGTTTTATGTGTCTGGTCTAGGTCTTAAAAGTAGTCCATGGTAAGGTGTCGGCTATTCATAACTTTCCGGTTCTTATTAACGTTTAAAAGGGGGATACAGCAACTTTTTGCGCTGTAGTGGGTATTACAATCGTATGTAAATATGTAACTCTTCAATCATGACAGCTCCTTTAACAGATCTTACGAAGAAGAGCGTAGATTTATTATGGTCTGAAAAGCATCAACAGGCGTTCGATATCTTAAAAGCGGAATAATGCAGCTTACCTAACTTAAAAATCCCTGATTTAAATAAGGAATTTTTTTTTATTGCAACAGACGCCTCAGACCAAGGGGTAAGAGGGGTATTACTTCAGTCATATGATAAACAGTTCTCCCTATAGCTTTTTTATTCACGTACAAACTAAAGCCCTCTGAAAGTAAATATGCAGTAATAGGCAAGGAAGGGCTAGGTATCTTTAACACTAGTACATTTTAAGTTCATAATCTATGGCTATCCTGATAAAGTCCTTACTGAAACATGAGTCCTTTACCGAGTTTTTCAAAGGCTTTAATCACAGTCCAAAAGGAACTCGGTGACAAATGATCATTCAGGTCTTTGGAGCCAAGATAAGATATCTACCTGGGAAAGCAAATATCATAGCTGACGCATTATCCCGCAATCCCGCACCATACAGCAAAGAACCATTAATTGGACTAAAAAGATATAGAAAACATCCGTGCCTATGTTAAAAATTAAAAACCGTATTCTAAACAAGAAAATTCCTTAACCCAAGAGATCGCGAGCACATTGAATATCTGGGTCGGAGCGCAGAACTGTTACAAACTGAACAAAGCAAGCGTCAACAGACATAACCCAAACAATAAACACTTCGAAACGGAAACAGGGTCAGCGGCTAAGCAAAAACAATACACACTTCGAGCAGAAACCCTAAAAGCAAAAGTATATTTAAAGTATGTGTATCAGATAATGTAATCAAATGTAAATATTATATGTAGGTCTGTGACGAGGTAAACCGAAGAACACAGCAGATGACTAACGACCAGGTATTAGTAATAATCTCTTTCATACCAATCGTCATAAACTGGTTGCATTCCGTCATCCAGGGTCCCTCCTATGTCACAGAAAGCCAAATCACTATTTTATGGCTGGCCTACAATGCTTACAGATATAAAAAGCACATAACTAATTGTAACACGTGTCATGAAAACAAGGGACACACTAAGACACCTGTCAGTTTAGGGGCCTATCCTGTGCCAAATCAATCCTTGAAAGAATATACTTAGAATTATTAACAGAGTTACGAGTCTGACAGAGGGAATAAACACTTCTTAGTGTTAATAGTTCCTTGACACGTTATATAGAATTAATAGCACTAAAAACAAACACGCAATTGAGTGCGTTACGAAAATTTATGAGTGCTAAATCAGTAAACATGGAATTCAACACATGATAATCTGACTCGGGTGGTGTAAATCAATAATAATCTCCTTAACACGTTGTGTGAATTCCTTTCCATTAAGAAAACCAATAATATATTTTGTCACCCAGAGTCAATCGGTTTGGTAGAATAACGGATAATTAAATAGGAAGTGTCAATGTCTTACGAGTTACAACTCGTGATATTGGATCCAAACTGGATTATAGCGGTTCTCGCGGTTTTATATACCTTTATCAGTTATATCTTGTATCTATGAATTGATGCCGCAAGTAGCCTTATACGGTACGCCGCTAGAACACTTTTCCACTATTCAAGCCAACACATTAATTTTATCAAATATATATAAAAATATATAAATAATTAAATATAAAAAAATAAGATAAATATGGATACAAGTGGAGTCAATATAATACACTCCGTAAGAAGTCGGAAGGGTTACAAATTATAAAAAAATAAAAAAAGGAATCACGATAAAATCAATAAGCAAAACGTAACCATTAAATATCCAAATATATATGCGTAAAGATTTGAACTCTAACTTAACGCTTTAGTAATGACAAATAAGCTAAAAGTTCAAATACATATCCAAAACCTACTGACATATTGTCTGTCCAGGTGATTTATATTCGTAGTCAATGAAAAAAAAAAAAATTAAATAAATAAATAAATAAATAAACTAATAATAAATAAAATAAATAAAATAAAATAAAAGAGATTTTAAAGTCTGGAAGTCTAGAAGTGAAAATGTTATCTATGGAATAATCCTATATGAATCTTATACAGGGCTAATAATATATATAGAATTTGTATGACCTTTTCATATAGTTTGAATAAGGAATATTTATTTAACATAATGCAACATGAAACTAATATATTGTTCAATTTTGGTACTGTTGTTTTTTTTTCAGACATTCTTCTCATGCGGGTGGAGAATTAAAACACTAAAAATCATTTGAAAATACTAAAGTCGTATCTCTTACAGCAAGTAACGTAACTCTTAGCTGGCTGAGAGCAATCTCCTGCCAAGTGACGACGTCATCATTGCCGTATCAGCATTTGTTCCTTTTACCCTCAATAATCTGCTTACACAGGCTTCATCTCGCGCTTGCAAAAGCAGATTGACTGGAGAAAGGAATGCTTAGCCCAAACTTCTCATGGGCAAGGCAGACATTAGGTACAGGTGTCTATCGGTATGCGCAATGCAACTTGTAATCATTTTAAAATTAATAAACAAAATAAGGAAATAGAGTTTCTATAACATCAAAATGAATTAATCTTTTCTGAACCTCATAGACATTTAGAAGTATCACGATATGGATATGGATTATTTACTTGCAACATTAGCCTATTACAATTCAAGTAAAACATTCATGGGAAAATGTCACATTTTCTTGAAAAACCCAAAGTTTATTTAGAAACTAGTTACATATGTGGGTTTTTTTTTTTTTTCGTTGCATCTCCTACCTATTAATAAAGTTTTTAAAAAAAAAAAAGAAAAAAAAAAATTAACCATCAGAGGATGCGCACGAGAAAATTTGATATGAAACTTTTGTTAGGGGCACATAGAATCATGATTAATATTCTCTTTGACTCTTATGCTGCCTGGCAATCTTACAAATAGCTCCATTTTCCACTTCTTTGTCTAGTAATCTTACTCCACCAGTAATATCGAATTTTCTTTGAGATTCGTATTGATATCTATTTATTTTTTATAATTATGGAATATTTTTACAAGTCATCATAGACCTTGGATAGGTTTCACTCATTGTTAATGCCATGGATAAAAAAGTTTGTACAGCGGATTCTTTTGAATTCCAAAATATCAGCGAATTCATGTGGGTTACGTCTGGTCTAAATGGCTCTCTTCCCTCCCCTGTATTTGGATGTCGTCTGAATTTACTTTGCCCTTGTGACAAGTATAATTTCACTTGCAGGCTGATTAATGGAACCTGGTTACAGTATCCTGCAGTACGAGAGTTTCACATCGCAACTTCAAAAAATCGTTCGTCGCAGCGGACGACTACAGTCAAGTAACAACCGCCTACAATGTGAAAGGAATTTCATGGACTTCTTCGACCGACACCGTATCTCGTCGTTAATCTCGTTTCTTTTAATGCGGAACGCTCCAGCGGTTGTCGGAATTCGACTACAAAAGGGACATACTTCCGACAATTACGACCCGAAGGATATTCAACTCTCTTTGCTGGCGAAGGACTCGTGCTGGGATGATCTATTCATCGCGACGGAAATCGTGTAGCTTAGGATGCAGAGAATAAGTATGAGCGCAAAATAGAACGTTGGACCCGCCCAGGCAAATTTCCCCTTGTTTTAACCATTGAAAAAGGCCGTTTCAATTGGCTATAGGTGGTTGTCTGGAAACTGTGTAATGGACGAAAAGTTGTTCGAAAAGCTAGTTAAAAGTGAAAGTAGTATAACCTCGGTCATTGTATCCCTATATATATAAAGTATCATGTATCCTAATATATAAAGTATCATGTCCTATATAATTGATCATAAATAACAGAATCGGGGAAAATATAATTTTTTGCGTGTGTACGCACTAGGAATATATATATAAATGATCATAAATAACGGAATCGAAATATATCTTTGCGTGACGCAATAGGAATCTATTTAAAGTGCACATATATTAATCATAATTATATGAATCCATATACATATGTATAAACAAATCAGGTAGCCTATAATCAATCTGTTACCTTATATCTTACCATTATCTGCAGTTATTTATGAGTTAATATATGAATTTAATGAATCAGATATATAACATTTAGCATAAAATCAACGAATCAATCAGCATAAACATTAATAATTTTATCAATTCATATATTAACTTTTTTATCAGTTAAAATATGATTTTTATCATGTTAATCTTCATTCTATGCAATTATCAGAGTACATTAGTATTTTTCTGTAGCATATGTATCTTAATGAGATGAAGTGAAAAAACTGTATCATTATATATATCATGTGATCACTATTATTTACCAATATCATTGTTTTATATTTTATTACTTGAATCAATTCATGTACACAATGAATTTTATTTACTTATATATATAATAATATTAATATATATATATATATATATTATTATTAATAATATATATATATTCCCATATGCTGTCTGTATCACACTCCTATAAGTCAAATGCAAGTCAAGTTTGAGTAATATTCAGTAGTTGGTTTTGGTAGCTGACCGAGCTAATGTAAGTGTTTACATAATAAAAATATGGAATGTTAGTCCATATATATAAAAGTCTAAAACTAAAGAGGTCAACCAGATTGCTTGCAGGAATGTGATCAGACTAGAGACGCTAAAGATGACGTATACAATAAGTATGTAAGCTAAGATAACATGCCGTCACCTGTAGTCATTCAATTGTTTTACTAAACAGTTAGTCCCCAACTCCCACTGCTTGAGACCTAAATCCCCCGACCCTATTTATTCAAACGGCCTACGTGATCTGTAGCGTGTCTCATTTTGATTGTGTGTTCGTATGAAACTATGTCATTTGTAAGTATGTTCATATGTTCGAACTACTGTCTGTTCCTTCATAACTTGTAACGGAGATGGTAGACAAAGCAGAACAGAGTTAGCTATCGTCATTAGAAGACCTGTCCTCTTTTACCTAAGCTTTATCATGTAGAGGAATAGGATTAGCCATCATCATTGGCAGAAGCGATCAAGCTATCGTCATAGAAGACTTGTACGATCATACCTGATCTTCATCATGTAAAACTTCAGAAGAATATACTATTTATACCTTGTGTTTTCTACAAAGAACCTCACCGAACCATGAGTTTAACACATCGTCGTAAAGATAATACGACTTCGTAGTGATCTACAAAACCCCAGACACTCCATTGAAGAGTGGAAGTGCAATACCAACCGACTTAGCGTATAGATTATCGCTAGTCTAACATTACCTCATAGGGCGCCTTATCATACAAGGCACTAGCCCTAATATATATATATATATATTATATATATATATATTATATATATATATATATATATATATATATATATATATATATATATATATATATATAATATATATATTTTATATAATATATATAACTATATATATTTAAAGGACATTTGTAGCTCGAATCATTTATGAATCACTGTCATGGTAATTGCTTCATAGCAACGAATGATAAGTTAAAGGAAATGAAAATGCACTTTCTTCTTGTAGGTCTGCAGCAAGGAGGCATTCGCGTACATGTTGGTGGCGCCTGTTCTCACGGTTGTTCTGGAATCGTCGGGGGTGTTGTGGAAGGCAACATGTGCCGTCGTGTCATGAGAAACGCAGCGAAATATGATGCAATATTTCGTCGAGATCCTTCTAAATCGTTCCCGTCATCTCGGGAGTCTGTGACGTTCACTTGAAGGCCCTGCCCCTAAATTGCCGTATAAATACGACTGAAGAAGCAGGAGAAAGCCAGAGATCATCAGTTAGAGACCAGCAGAGAGCAGAGATAATCAGAGAGAGATAAGAGAAGAAGAAACAGACGAAGGATCAGAGAGGAAAAGGCGCTCGAGAGTTTGATCAAAATCTGGTCAAGTCGTCCAGTCAGAGAGAACGACAGAGGTATTTCGACGTCGAGCAAGCCTTGAGACCAGAAACATTCTACAAGAGGTTTCGAGGAGTTCCTGCCCTTCGAGTATCAAGAATAAGGACATAGTTTTTCTGCAATACGGAGTCAAGAAGACGTCTGCAATTACAGTTCTCCTGTTGTGAAGCCACCGCTTCGAGCATAGATCTCTGACAGATCAAAACTGGCCAGCAAGTATTTGCATCACCTCACTATTTCCCCAGTTCACGCATTGTAAGGTTTTACTTGTGGTATGTAAATAGAAGAAACCATTCTGCATTTATCTTTGTTAGTAAGCTTGTAAATAAACCTTTGTTCTGTTAGTGTTTCTTTCTATATTCGTATCCCCAGTTTCAACTGTTGGTGTTGAATCCTTTCTGTTTATTATAAAGGTGGGTACACACGTGAGAGCCGAACCTTGTATGTGTAACTGAGTTACGCATATACGGTTACAAGGTGTCAAAATGTTGAGGACGAACCGTAACCACATTAAGCACGTAACTTCATTTCAATCCACTGCGATCATCAGTCTGTCTCTGTCCGGGTTGTTTCCCAACGGTGCCCACCATGCAAGTATCAGCTGCCGTATATATTAATATACATTATTTAACGAAGATGAAGCGAAATAAAAGAAGATGGTGGCAATCGAAGTTATATACTAGGAGGGTAGAATACAGTGGTCGGGAATTACTCGCTGACATGAGATTCCAAGAAGTTTACATATACGTACTGACTGACCAAAACAAGGGTTAACATATATTTTCATATATGTTAACCGAAGGTTGTTACGGATCGAGATCCAATCAGGTTCTTTATTACAATAAACAAATAGGATGTAACACCAACAATTGAAACTCGGGATACGTCAGTCAGTACGTATACATATACGTACTGACTGACCAAAACAAGGGTCTCTACTATGGACGGCCTTGTTCATAGTTGGTGTTAACAAGTTCAGCAACCTCTGTTGTTACGCATGTAATACAGGTCCCGTCCACACTTGGCGTAACGTTCAAAGAGACCTCCCTTTGATTCGGGGCCCAAAAACCGACAATTGCCGGGACGGAGGGCGAACGGAGCCTCGAACCTCACGGGTTCGGGGTTCGGGTTCGAGGAACCGTCCACACTTGCTTTTTTGTTACAAGAATCGGTTACAATACAAGGTTCGGTTCGCACGTGTGTACCCACCATATCGAACCTGTAGCGAACCTCCTAGGTTGGTGACAATCACGGATGAATGTGATCAATTATTATAATTATATATATATATATAATATATATTATATATATATATTATATATATATAATATGTATTATATATTTTTATATATATATATATATATACTATATATATATATAGATTAAATAATTATAAATACATATATTATAATTATATATAGATATGATATTATAGTTATCTCTCTATATATAATTTAAGTTTACCTTAAATCAGCCTTGTTTTCCTTAGTTTTAAGTATTTATTTTTCTTTTATATTCAGTCCAGCAGCTGTACTTTCTACGTTAATGTAATGTTCATTTGTTTTGTTCTGTGATTCCTCCCCTTGTTGTGAACTACCTAACTGTCGTGTTAACGATTGATTTTATTTTGTTTTCGAGTTGTGGTGGAACTGTAGTGCGGTGAATGGAGGCCCTCCCAAGGGAGTTCGGGCCTGACTTTGCTCTTGGACGTACGCTATTTTATTAGCAGCCTTTTGGAGATTGATCTTAAGCCCTTTTGAAGGAGATTACTTCGACGGATCTTCCTTTGGAAGTGGTTTTCGTAGATGTGCCGAGACATATTCGGAGTTCGTACATTTTGGAGTTTGGTCACGGCAATAATATCGTAGGTTATCGTCAATTGCGACACCTGTACTCCCGTTTCTCGCTGGAGGATTTAGCAGAAGACGTGGTTGTCGCTCTGTCCCAACAAGTTGGAGGCGTTACGCCAACCACTGTCCAGTTTCGTCAGTCTCCAGCAGCTTGTCTAAGGAGAGCTACAGGCTCGTGAGGAGGCACGTAGGGAAGCAATTGCCAGGTAAGAGGAGATATCCTGTGTTGTCCCTCGGGATCGAACTCGACCCCTGTGTCTACCTGGACAATTTGTGAGCTCCCCTGTATAGCTGTTGGGAGGTTGAAGCGACCTCCATGAACTCCTGGGTGCCTGGTGGTAACATGAGGATTTGCCTACTATATAAGGATCAATTATAACAATTTAAATATATATGTATGTTGTATTGAGTCGGGTCTTTGGTATTTATAGCCCCTCAATGTATGTTTGGACTAGTTTTTAAGTTTAGTGCCGCCACGGTTAGGTAGGAGGTTTAAGGCTTTTCTTACTTTATTTTCTCAGATCTTCCTTCTTTCTAAAAGTTATAAGATAGTGGTTTTATTATTGGGCCCGTGTTATGGTTATTTGTAACTTTGGCATACTATGTTTCCTCCTTGCTTTGCTAGGGTCAGCTTTTAGTGCTAGGAATCCTTGTGAACCTGTTATTATATATTTTACTCACAAGGCTGATTTAGTGTTTAAGTTTGCTGTAATATTAAATATTGTTAAATTTATTCTGGTGTTTTTGTCCACATTTCTCTTGCCTGTGTACTTTCTTACCACCTACGATCCCTGTGTTTACTAAAGTATAAAGAACCTGCATTACAGCCAAAAGTGCGTAACATATATATATATATGTGTGGTGTGTCTGTGCGTGTGTGTGTGTGAATAATTATCACATCACCGTGATTTATATAAATTATTCGAGCTACCTATGTCCCTGTAATATCTAATTCGCTCTACTCGGAATTAATATATATATGTAAACCGAAAGGGAATTTTTTTTGTTGATAATAATTTCGTCCTCTCGTGGGTTCGATTCCAGAGGACAGAAAAGAAAATATATCAATTCCGAGGTAGAGCGAATTAAATATTAAAGAAGCATTTGTAGCTCGAATAATATATATATATATATATATAATATTATATATATATATATATATATATATATATATATATATATATAATATAGGGTCAACTGAAGCAGCTTGAGCAGACTGTAAATAGACAGAACAGGTATGAGAGAATGTAAAAATTGTACCGTGAATGACATGGTTGTAATGTGATTTAAATAATGAAAAAAGTTTACAGAGAAATATTTAACGATTGAAATACATAGATTATTTTAAATTCTGGTAAATTTAAGTCCTCTTTGATAAAATTTTGCATGTAATACTATTAAAACTGTAAAATATTGTATATTTTCTCTAATAAATTATAAAAATAATCAAAACATGTTATAAGATTGTAATCAGTAAAAATTAAGCATTGAAACAATAAAATAAAAATGTGGGGCCTGAGGAAGTGGAGGATGATAAGGATTCCACATTCCGGTCCTTCAGCCGCTTGCCTGCCCATTGGCCACTCTTCTCAGTGGTGCGGCTGCCCAAAACGGCGGATCCTGAGGAAGTATGAACCAGTTCCAGAGGTTCCTCGGCCAGACACAGGTGTTCAAGTGACCTCCCCTTCTCATCAAGGGCCTCCACATCTTTGCCTTGTCTTTGTATGCTGTAAGACCCTTGTTGTATATAAACTCGGTCTCATTCTCCAATCACTCCCCCACCAGCCTCTCATTTTCTTATGAGAGGATGACAGCAGAGTTCTTCTTCTGGCACTTTAAGACTGCACCAATTCTAGGCCCTTAAGGAGTCTCGTCATCAGCATTCTCATCATCATCAGTGTCAGCAGCGTCGTCATCATCCTGGGGGCAAGCAGCAAATTTGTCCATCTTAAGTTGAGGGTCGTCCTCCTCACTGTCACTTGGTATGGCCACCTCCTTACCTTCAAGATTTATCACCACAGCCTCCCTGGCACCTGAAGGGGTGGGTGTAGGAGGTGGTGCCCTTGCGGATTGGGTATTGGCAGCCACAGTGGGGTTATTGGAATTTTCAAAGATCCCTTCTTTGTTCTCTTTGTGGCATCCTTGGGCACCTTGAGCAAGTCTCTACTGATGAGGGAACTGGCGGGGAGAGGTGGTAGGATGCTGATCCAGAGAGCAACTGACTCATAAGCCTCCCGCTCACCCCTTTTATCCCAACATACAGAGTTACCATGTCTGCTCAAGCACCACGTGAAGATCCACGTAGTGCAGGGCGAGAACCTGGAGCTGCATGGGACCTTGTGTACGCTCCCCACAACCACGCCATCGCCGCCATGTTGGACCCACACTTTGTGTGCCTTGCCACGCAAAATGACAGTTGATGTGGCCACCCATGTATCTCTTGAACATCACAAAAGATTCGTGGCTCCCCACGCATGCTTGGGTGGTTCATAATAACACCCCCGACACCACCCTGCATGCCCATGACATACGAGACATTTGCGTTATATTTACGTCAGCTGTTGAAAACGACCAATTTCCGCTCCATGCGTGCCATGATACGTGAATGTGTGAACTAAGCATAAGCCTCTCGAGAAGTGCCATAAAAAAGAACGACAACAACCATTTTGAACTACCCCAACCCAGAGGTCTTTTGTCATCGGTGACTAAACCTTACCTAGACAGTTCTCCGTCCTCGGACCCCTCCACTTGGAAGAAGGGATTCTGAAAATAAATCATCTGTGCAAAGAATGTTCTATTTCCTCTATGCTACAATATCAATCTGTTATTGCAGCAAAAATGTTGTTACCAGTCTCTCAGAAATAGCATAAACACAAAGGTAACTGAAATGAGATAGAGACAAAAATTCATGATTAGGCAAGTGCTCTAAACTTGCTAATCAATTATTATGGTGGAGGTGAGTTGATATTAATACTAAGTACAAACAAGTAAAAAATGCATGAGTCTCTTCATTGCAATCGAGTTTTCTGTACAGCGCCTATATCGTATTATCAAGGTCACCGAAAATAGATCTATCTTTTGGTGGTCTCGGTTATGAATGCTGAATGAGCCGTGGCCTATGAAACTTTAACCACAGCCCGGTGGTAGCCCGTCATATATTGATGCCAGATACTCCATTAGGGCTAACTTTAGCCTTAAATAAAAACTACTGAGGCTAGACGAGATGCATTTTGGTATGTTTGATGATTGGAGGGTAGATGATCAACAAACCAAGTTGCAGCTTCATAGCCTGAGTAGTTTTTAAGATCTGACGGTGGACAGAAAAAGTGCGGACAGAAAATTAAAACCTGAATTCAACAAACATATACCTCTCTTAACGGCTCAATGGTCAAAGGTTACTGTATTACCTTGCTGTATCCCAACTACGCAGTAGTTTGAATCCTCTTAGTTATAGGTTATTCCCGTGATGTAGTGAATTAGATAGTAAACAACATTTTAGGCTTAATGTTTGTAAATGAAAAAATGTAATGGCATAACAATTATATGTTGGAACGAAATTACGAAGTATCTGAGGTCTTCCCTGAACAGGCTCCTAGCGCCCAACATGCCAGCGAATTCTACCCAACTTCAGCATCCCGTTGTGAGTCAGAAACTCATTTCTGTGAAACATGTCCCCTTGTGTTCATTTCCTTCATATCTCACGGTAAAAGGGGTGAGTCGAAAGAAAAGTTGGCAATTCGAGTGCTGATGGGTCGGGAAGTTGGGTAAAATTCGTTGATATGTTGGACGCCAAGGGCCTGCATCATCACTTTTTAGATTCATTGATATGTAAGAAAGGTAAACGGTCTATACATCACATTGCAAATAATGACATTGCAATGGTATATCATTTCAAATATAGGGGAGAGGTCATGGTACTGTAATTCTGGAAACCTTTAAAAATAAATCATGGAGGTGTTACCACAATTTAC
The DNA here is from genome assembly GCF_015104395.2 of Macrobrachium nipponense. NCBI lineage: Eukaryota > Metazoa > Arthropoda > Malacostraca > Decapoda > Palaemonidae > Macrobrachium > Macrobrachium nipponense. The sequence goes on from NC_061096.1 coordinate 2,038,331, forward strand.
AATGATTGTTTCCAGTACTTCAAAGACTGAAATGCACAAGCCGTTTCCAGAATAAAATCTACGGCGTAATACCCACAGAGTGAGCTCTTAGAGGATCTAGGAGTCTCTTGGGTGCAATTGCTCAGAAGGCGATTGTAGTGATGACAGAATTTTCTCACTGACTCCTAGACAAGGCCGTCTATCTCATTTATCATATTGCACGCTACCTACCTATCCGTCACTGAGGTTTTCTGGTATAATAAGACAGCTAATATAGTTATGGAAAGAGAGAGGGAGAGAGAGAGGAGAGGTCCGTGAGGGAATTCTGATGAAATTCCAACAAAGCCAAGTGAAGAACTTTGAAGTAACAGGCTATAAAATACCCGAAAGAAATTTTTTCTCTTAACATAATGACTTCTGAACCCTTAGGGGCTCCGTCATCAAAGCCTCCACGAAATTGCTTTTCGTTTCAAAAATGAGGTGAAATACAAACAAATCATCTCTTTTCCAAACTTTACAAAACCTGTTCAGGATTCTTGACTTCGCTTTCAAAACTAACTGAATTTTCTCGTCAGAAACTTTGATCTGAGTCGTACCTGTTATCAGACTAAGATTACTTTCATATGACAAATTATTGAATATGACATTTAATTTTACTGCGTATGAAAAGTACTTTCTGTGCCAAATATAATCGGTTTTGGGCCGTTTGATCTGTTTTAAAGTCCCGTCATATTTTTGCCCTTAACTTTTTCTACCTACTTGAAAATGCTGTGTCAAAGATCATACATTCATAGTATATTCAAACCATGTATTTATAATCTCTATATATTCTATAATTATATATTTTGAAATGAGACCATTTGCTGCACAGCCCATAGTTTTAAATATAAAATTGTTACTCAGACTATGTAATGAAAAAGTTTCTTGCTCTTCTTTTATTTCTCTCGTTGAATTCTGATGAAATCAAGGAAAATGTCGACAAGTAATTTGGTGTCCCAGTGAACCATAAGACGCATTCTTTATTTTCATATTTTAAGAAACAAATATGAATTATTCTCTCTCTCTCTCTCTCTCTCTCTCTCTCTCTCTCTCGTGCATGCATTTCCTTCTGGTTTCTTTAATTCTCTTCCAATTGTTACTATACGTTATCTCCCGCCTTTTACCTTTTATTTTATTCTCCTTTGTTCTTAATCCGCTGTAATTATCCCCTCCTTCATATGTTCTCTTGTTTTTGTATCACGAAAGTCTCTCACTAAAATAACATTATTATTGATCTTCTTGCAGGATTTATGAAAAGGGCAGTAAATTCCAAACATGTTCTTTACTGCAGAAAAATATGTTCTTTATGTTGGTGTATATTTGCAATATCATATTGATAAAATATTACATAAACATTTTTGTTGTGGTGCTGTTTGAGACCTTCATTGATATTTTGTTCTGCCTTTGTGTTTATTGGTTATCAATAATCCGAGAGGAAAAATGTAAATAACTCCTGTTTTCCCATTGTGTTCTCTTATTTCTTGAATTTCTACTATTCCGGCATTGGGACATTTCTATAATTTTCCTGTAAACCCAAATGAAGAGTTTTCCTGTTTTTATAGTCAACATTGTCAGATATATATATATATATATATATATATATGTATATATATATATATCTATGATATATATATATATGTATATATATATATATATATATATATATATATATATATATATACTAAAGTTGAGGGGTTGCTTAAAACCAGATAAGCAGCATCGGAGGGTGGAGAGATACCAAAATCCTTTAATATAATTTATTTTGCTGACGTTTCAGGACCATGTGTCCCATTTTCGAAGCTAAAAATTAAAAGAACAACAGAATTAAAAACAGACTGAGATTAAAACATGATATAAAGTTATTTCTTAAAAAAATGCAAAGGGAGGTACAAGAGAAGGGAATAGTGATTACCAGGTAGTGCTGAAGGCAAAAGCTGAGTGACTGTCAGGGTCCGTTTTGGTTCCGGCGGAAACTCAAGAGAGGTACAGAGGAGTTGACGTGGACTGAGTATTTAATTGGGGAACCAGTTGTTTAATAAAAAGAGAATCGAGTAGTGCCAATTGGTGTTCGTTTGGAGCTTTGCCTACGATTTTGAAACCTTGTAATTTATATTGTCGTTGGCCATTTTTTCCCCGCCATAGGTCTCTAATACAGGAAAATTCGGAGTTTGATAGTTTGACACCAGGTGTTCATCTGGAGGATGAACACCTGGAACAACGTGTGGCGAGCAGAGAACGGTTGATTTTAAGGTCACGAGGACGGACCCAAATAGGAGAAGCAGGGCAATTAAAAGATCAAGAAGCCATCTGGCCTACCTCTTTGGTCATTTCATGGATATTTGATAATGAGGACTGGGTGTCCTTTGAAAGTTTGTAACTTCCCCAAATAAATAATTCCATTAGATACCATCCGGTTTAAATGAGGTCTCTCTCTCTCTCTCTCTCTCTCTCTCTCTCTATATATATATATATATATGTATGTATATATATATATATATATATATATATATATATATATATATATATATATATATATATATATATATACTTGTAAGATTTTCGCTCCTGGTGAGCCTAAGTTTAATAATGAAGGGGACAGCGAGACTGGAGATAATTTCTTCTTTTATTGACACCTACGTTTCGGAATCCTTTCCCATCTTCAGGGCTATAAATAGAATTAATTTTTACAATGTTAAAAAGTATGCTAAAATAACCTAATAATCATAAGAAATATAGTTTGTCATTAAGCTAAAAGAAAAAGAAAAACTACAAAGTGACTTTCAGCTAAAAGTAAATTAAAACACTGAGTAACTTAGTAAAATAACATATCCAAATGCAAAACCAAAAAAATATATTATTTGAAAAAATAAACAAAGACAGCGTTTTGGCCAGACTTACTGTTAAGAGCTTTGGTTATTAACTGACGGAAAACAGCATAGCCAAAAGGCCATGTTAGAGGAATATATCAAAAAAAAAAGGCGGTGTGGAGAGAGAGAGAGAGAGAGAGAGAGAAATGTGAGTAATAGGCAGTTAGGCAATATGTAATGGTGTGGAGGTAGTTTGGTTGTTTAAGGTAGGAGACAGTTTCTTGATGTAAAGAGATTCAAAAAGAAGGAGCGAAAGACAATCAGCAGTTTGACAGAGTATTTTGGAATTATTGTACATAACGTCAGTTTTACATGAATTTGAATGGTCTTTATAGCCGAAAATTCTTTTGATTTTAAAATGCAGCCAGTGCGATACCTGACACCTCTATGGGAATCGATGCGGACTCTCAGCAAGCGTCGGGTAGATCCGACGTAATTTCCAAAATTACATTTTGGACAAGTATACTCATACACAACGAAAGAACGCATCAACTCCGGAAGTGTGTCTTTGATTTAAAAAGTCTGCCTATTGTTAAACGGTTGTTGAACACAAATTTGAAATGAACATAGGGGTACAAAGTGCTAAGCGCTGTTATCAGTTCACGTCTAAAGGTTGCATTTTTTACGAATGGCAATGAAAACTACATTAATTTCTTCGGAATTTGAGGACACAATAAACTGGGATGATAAATATTTCTTAAAAACTTTTTTACAATTTTGTCAAAGCGGTCAGAAGGATAACAGTTATTCTTAAAAAATACTTTAAGAAAGGCTATTTCATTATGAAAACTATTCCAATCTGATCAAAGGGAATAGGCTCTGAATAAAAGTCTCTGCCGAATTCAGCTTGAATGTCATAGAGCAGTTACTAAGAAAGTTAAGACCCAAACCAGTGTACGTCTTTTTCCTAAAAATACCTGTGAGAAATCTCCCGTTAAAACAACGTGAAATATTATGTCCAAGAAAGGTAGATGATTATTTGATTCCACTTCCATTGTGAACCTAATATTTTGATGAAAAGTGTTGACAAACTCTAAAAACATATCAGCATGGGATTTTTCTTTAAACGATAAAAACGTGTCATCTACGAATATTCTATAAAGAAAAAAAATAGGCCGAAATAACTCTGGACATCGTCTAAGAAACAGTTCTTCTAGGTGGCACATAAATATATTGGCGAATGTAGGACCCAGTGGTGACCCCATTGCCATACCATCAACCTGTTTATATAACTTTTTGTTAAATACAAAGTGGGTATCAATCACTGCAAGCTCTAGTAGGCTTCTAAAACTATTTAAATCAAAACCATTGAATACAGTAGTTTCTGTAGGGAAAAGCTTCCTAAGTATAATTTCTATTGTTTGTAAACAGCGAAACTGACCATGAACGCTTTACTATCTTGTTCAAGAATTTCAGGAATGAATTTGGCGGAATTCTGAACTGTAAACTGGTTGTTTGTAAGGTTATTAAGCAGAGGAACTACGAATTTGGCTAAGGGGTAATTCGATGAATTATAAGCCGCTAAAATCGGTCCTGATGGTATTATTAGGCTCATGGACCTTTGGAAAAAAAAACCATATAAAGCACTGAAAGCTGAACCAGAACTATACAGTGACTGATATGACTGTTCACTGCTTCAATGTACGGTTTATTTTTATCTTCTGTTTTAAACATTAGGCTATACTGAAGTTCACCTACTTCAACAAACTTACTAGAGTCTGATAAAACATGTTTCATTTTTTGGATATAGTCACAACGGTTAAGAATAACAACCCCCCTGCCCTTGTCTGGCCTACAAACTATAATATCATTATTCCTAGAAAGTTTCCTAAGTATCATAAAGTCTCCTTGTTTAAAGAATGGAAGCCAGTTAGTGGTTGTCAAAGACGAAAATACTTTGTGTGATATAGTCTGAATCGTCTGCTGGGCTGCCTTTAAATTTGTAAGATTACGGATGCAATGAAAAAGAAGTTCAAAGGGTAGAAAAAACTGATAGAAATTAGGCTTGAAATTTGCTAGGCAGAAGTCAAGGCCTAAAGAAAGCATGAATTCTTCCCTTTTTGAAAGCACGTAATCAGAGTAGTTAAAAACAACATCTTTTGGAGAAAGGAATCTTGGCTATGTTAACTACCTATTTTAAAAGTTTACGTTTGTGAACTTCTGTTATACTTGAAGAAAATATCCTAATGTTCCTATTTAGAACAGACCTAATGAATAAACCATCAAGTAGGAATACAGTATTGCACAATATACGTGAGGACGTGGACACTGAGTTATTCAGTCTAATGATAGATTTAGATATTTAATTAATTTCTATATATCTAAAAGGGACTGAGTGGTGGATTTATAAAAGTCTGAATTATAAAGAGAAGACCTATAAATTTTGGATTTAATGAAATTTGGTACAAGGTTACTCATTGCAGAGGTATCGCCCCAATTTATACAATGAGATTTTTCGCTCAGATGGATAAACAGTGCATTTGAAGTCTGGGCTGTTCTAACTGAATACATATGCTGCTTAATACGTTCACATAAATTTTTACTTGACTGACTGACGTAAAAAGATGGGCAATCCTTACAAGGAATTTTGTAAATGCTGTTGTTATTTGTTGCGGGACTATTCTTAATTAGCATATCTTTAATTGTATTGTTATAAGAGAACACTACATTAACATTAAAAATATTAAGTATGATTGTATGGCTTCAAATCCACGAAAGAGTAGGCAAACTAAGTACATTTTTAGGGGTTTATTTTTCAATACTAGCAACACTATAAAACTCTCTCTCTCTCTCTCTCTCTCTCTCTCTCTCTCTCTCTCTCTCTCTCTCTCTTGCTTTATATATATATATGTCCTATTTTCGTATTTTCACTCACTTTTTGGGAACAATTTTGTAAATTTCATGGTAGTAATTCGTATATGCCTCCTTGTTTTTTCAAAATGTATTGTTTTCTGGATGCATCATCTGTTGACCACGTGTGTGCTCCTCCAAGGTGTGGCTGCCTAAAAATCGCTAATCTTTCTGTAGAGTGAAATTGACGTTATGGATAATCTTGTAATGTCAGTTGGGATATTAAGCCTACTTTTACTATGTTTTTGCTTGTATATCAGTTGTCTGAGTAAAGGCTCGTGCTAGACCGAAAGTTCTTGGTTTTCTCGCCTTTCATTTTTTCCTCCTTGGCATAGACCTTTATTTATACATAGCATCACGTTTTATATGCTTCGTGATCAAGTTATTCATCATGAGGGCCACGTTGACTTTTACTTTCCTGTTCCCACTGCTGAGCTGCTTCGTCACCTCTTTCTCCAAGCCCTTACTAGCGGCGCACTCTACCAGAAATCGCTTGAAATTCTTGAAAAAATGCCTGGCGGAACAAGTGTTCCCTAAATCATTGCTACCAAGCCGCATAAGGAGATACGATCAACATCCTTTTAATGGATTTTCTTCAATGATGTTAAAACGTCACATTACTGCCCGAAATTTGAGGAAAAGGAGAAATTTAAAGAAGTGGAAAAAAACCCGACGTAATTTCAACTATTCGATTCCCGCTGGTTGGAAACACTCTTTAAGGCAAGAAATATATGGAAAACGTCATAGAACTACAGACACTTTGATTAGAAAACAACCTTATCGACAACAGTGATTGGACCAATAATGCTTGAAGTGATTGTGTGGTGAATTTATCAAGAGAAACAAATAAGTGATAATGCAGTGTGGTGGGGTGAGTTAAAGCTTCACTGTCATCCTGGATTTATTTGGTTTCAGGGGTTCGCGCCCGGGAGCCTACAAATCTCTTATCGACAAAAAAATTCCCCTTCGGTTAAACATATATGTAAATATATTAATTCCGAGTGAGAGAATGATATTAAAGGACATTTGTAACTCGATGTATGTAATGAATCACGGTAATGTGATATGACTTATATATATATATATATATATACCTTGTACAATATATGTATATATATATAATTAATTAATTAAATATATATATATATATAATTAATCAATTAATTATATATATATATATATATATATATATATATATATATATATATATATATATATATATATATATATATATATATATATATATATATATATATGATGTTTTGTACAAGTTTAAAAAGGACTAGGAGAGACTTTCGGATACTGCTTCATATATATATATATATATATATATATATATATATATATATATATATATATATATATATATATATACATATATATATATATGTGTATGTGTGTGTGTGTATGTACTATGTATGTTTGTATAGTCACCTCTCAATTAACGCGAGCTAGAAAATATTTAAAAATTTAAAAGACGCGAATTGGCGTTGTTTTCAATTACCCGTGCGAAGTTTAATTCATAGTGGTGTTTAGCAATTTTTACTAAACAATTTTAAACCCTTGTTATGGCTAGCATTGATATCACATTTCACACGAAGAGAGCAAAGAATACGAGTCATAAAAGAAGCTTTCCGTTTACAGTCTAACTTTTCCAGATCACTATTCAATTCACTAACAAAGATTTAAGATATATGCAGTAGATTTGAATCTGTCGCTTTGAACATATTTTGTTGAATTAAAACAATACGCATTGCTAGACAAGTCTCACAGGAGGAACCTCTATGTAGCTACACTCTACTATATGGTATACAGTTAGCATAAGGGAGCATTGTGATATAGTCATTTATATGAAACGGCTCAAATGATTGTGGTAAGTATTAGATAAAGTCTCGATCATTTTTTTAGAGATTTGTTTCTCAAACAAAAACACCTTTTGGCAGCATCAAAAACACTTTCCTACAGTTACATATTCTCTGCAAATTCGGGAGTGAGTAAAAAACAAAATGAACCCGAAAAGCTTTCGTTAATTAAGAACAACAGATCTGCGAAAACAAGTTAGCAGCCGTTCTTTCTCCTTTGCGGATGGAAAGGGCGAAGCTCTCAGATCTTGAGCTACTTGACATTCCCACAATGTTTAATTCAAGTCAAATCTTTTTGCTTCTGATTTCAACCATTCATATCAGGAAGGGGAAAGAATTTGTGATAAGGTAGAGGATCAGTTTAACTTTGACATAATGAATTAAATCTCCAGAGAAAATTTCTTTACTTCCGTAAATCTTGATGTCTAAAAACTGGTTCCACAGAGAACCAAATTAATGAGAAGGAAACTAAGATATTTTATCAACTATTAATTTTTTGAACCAGCGAAAGTAGACTTTATTTATTCCTCTCCTCCATTGCGAAAGAAGGTTTATAGCCCACCCTTTCACTAAATTACTTCGGCTCAAAGAAAAGAGAGAGAGAAGAAGGGGGGGGAGAGCTGGTGTTAATCATTAAGCGCTTAATAAGCTGAGGACTAATAAGTTGGGCACTTGTTAACATATGTGAACCTTTGGTGGTACTTATAATCCTGGATTGCTATATCTCCTGAGTCAGAGGAAAGACTCATGTATAGAGTCGACCCCGTGCGTAGACCTATGATAAATTAACAAATGATCCCACAAAAAATATTGCTGCCCAATTAACAAAAATCAATCAGAACTATTGGGGGCTAAAAAACATAGAATTACTAGAGTCGTTCAAGATATTCAACCCCTTTCCCCTATTTTTATGGCTCTTTTTTACAAAAATTTAACAGTTTAAATATCCCGTCGAATAACATCAAATTGCTCAGCCTAGAATGTCGAGTCATTATTACCAAAAGTCCCGATCGCCGACGTGTTGCCTTTTTTTAAAGAGGAAGTTTCAGCGATGCGAAGACTATTTTCCTCTTAGACTAGACAAAACTAATCAACTTCTGTGAACCAACAACGTGTTTTCTGTTAATGATAATTCTTACAAACAAAAATTTTACTGTAGCATAGGCAGTCCCTATCCCACCTTCTAACAAAACTGCAATATGACCTGGCTGGTTAGATAGCGTATATAATATCCTTACGTTCTGGTACACTAACTAGTGGGATTTCAATGAAATTTTTGAATGAAGAAATTCGTTAGTAAGTTTTCCGAACCATAAAGTTTAAAACAGAATGGGGAAAGGACGGAAAATTGCCGTTCCTAAATGTACTAATCATACGAGAACAGAACTGATATGCTTTCACAATAGTATACAGGAAACCTACTTTCTCTGTTTCTTATATTCATTTCTTAAGCTACCACGATGTCTTTGTAAAGATCATGGTCGGGTGCAACCTTATCCTTCAGGGGCGTAGAATATGTTCAAATGGGTAGTAAGATAAAGAATTCCACGTGATCTGCCAACACCTAATGCAACTCTTCTACCACCATATATATCGTGAAAACTATTAATGAAGGGCAATACAATATATTACAGATGTCCCACTCACAACAGTCAAATAGATTTTAACACCAAAATAAACTTCCATACGATGAAAACATCCAAAAAGCTACTGAACCACCTCAGGTCTAATAATCCTTTCATTTTCCATTATCCAAATCCATCGGGAGTTCGTTCAATAACGTATTCTTAACTTAAATAGTAAAGGAGTAGAAGCCGGAGTTTACAAGATACCGTGTAGCAATTGTAATGAGATTTACGTTGGGGAAACTGGTAGATCCATCTCGCAAAGATTAGCAGAGCACAAAAGATCAGTGCGATATGCCTGAGAGAACTCAGGAATTTTCCTACATATAAGGGAAAAAGGCCACACTGTGAGCTGGAGTGGGGCAGAGCTGGTTTTCAAAAGTAGCTGTCCATACAACAGAAAGATGCTGGAGTCTGCTATCATCAGTCAAACCGACATGAACCTGTCAGGAGGACATTGGAAATTGGATAACATAGACGAATTAATCCCGAGGCCTCTTCTCAAGCAAGTGTTCCAGAACATACGACTACCGGACCCCATTGCCAGGCGGGAATCAATGAGGCCCAAAAACACAGGGAATACCTAAATATCCAGTTTTCGTGGGTCAACGGTCGCCTGCATGCCATCAGCCACTTACTGCTACACCTACATATGGATATATATATATATATATATATATATATATATATATATATATATATATATATATATATACCCCTAAACATATCATGTCCACATTTTACCAGTGATCAGGGGCACAGAAGAAAGTGCCCAATGTATATACTAGGTGTTTCGAAATTAGAGCCCCCCTCCACAGAACAAATGGAAAGTTATGAAGTTATCTGCTATAGCCTATCTCCAAGCACATTATCTTGAGATTCTATTAAGCTATTTTTCATTTTACATTTCTTGTATTTTCAGACTGAGTGACGAAGTTCGATACAGCCATAGCTAACGACTCGGAGGAAATCAGATAGATTGACCAAATCCAGGCTATAACCTTCAGAGAGGCCAGGGATGTTGGCTCATCCTTCATTCCATGTTCCTGGACAGCTAAATGCATTAAAAGAGATGAATCCCTTGTTAAACGAAACTGGAACAAAAATCCGTATAACTGTCATCGCAAAAAGTGTAAGAATCTTGGAAGGCCTGAAGCCCTTTCTCAGGAGTCAAAAGACATCATAGCTGAGGCAGTGGGTAGACCAAGAAAGTCTTTACGTAAATTGGCGCTTAAATAAACTAGAAAAAAAAGAAAAAAAAGGGGAAAGAAGAGAAGTTATAGTGCTGTATATCATGAGTTGAAAAAATCTGGTATCAAGCCATTTCATGTTATCAGCAAGCCCAACATCACTAAGCAACAGAGAAAAGACCTTGCATGGTTTTTTGGTTCATTTCTTAAAGATTGGGATGAAGCTGACTTTCTCCATGTTGCGGCATCAGATGAATTCTTCATTTACACTGCCAGTAAGCCAAATTATAAAAATGACATCATTTTAGCTATCACCAAATTGTGAAATTTCCTGAATGTTTGGGAATTTTTCTCTGTTTCACAACCAAAGGACAGTCATTGAATGGCAAATACTTCAGAGAAACTGTGCTTACTAGTTGAGTACTTCTTTTCCTCAAAGATCCGGAAAATGTGTTATCTGTAGAAATCACATTTTTGCATGATAAGGCACCATGTTTCAAGGCTCTTCAGACAGGAGCTGCTTCGAAAACAGTGGTATCGATTTCTTCTCGTTAAGTGAATTTCCAGGTAGCTCCAATGACCTTAATTTGTGTGAAAACATTGGTAGTATCTTAAAGAGTCATGTTGAAGCGAGCACAGTGAACTATGATGGTATACCAAGCCTCGATGACCTGCGAAGAAAGGTGACCGAAGTGCTCAGGGAAATGGAGTTTGAATCTCAGCTTTTTTCCGATTTGCTGAAATCATACCCCTCAAGAATACAGGCTGTAGTACAGACATATGGAGGTCACACAAAATAGTAAATACTCAGAGAGAGACTTAAATAAATACCTGTTCTGAATTACTTTGTTTTTGTCCATACCAACTTTAGCTTATGCTGTAGAGGGGGGGGGCCCTCTAATTTCGAAACACCCTGTATATATAATATATAATATATATATATATATATATATATATATATATATATAATATATATATATATATATATATAGTTTTGTGGAAGAGTAGTGGTTGTTTAATTATTTTCTTTGGTATTTTCTTTCATTCATTTTATTCCATTTTTATGTCTGAATTCGCCTAAGATTTAATGATTAATTTTCGGCTAGCTACAGGGATGACAGGTGATGGGAACAAACCAAGGTAGGTCTCGCTATGAGGTAGGAGTTCTCCCCTTTTTAATTGAATGGGGTCTTTTATCCCGTTAACATATATTATATATATATATATATATATATATATATATATATATATATATATATACTATATATATATATATATATATATATATGTGTGTGTGCGTGTGTGTGTGTGTGTGTGTGTGTGTGTGCCTGTGTCTGTGTATCCTTTGTTAAAAGGCTATACTAACAAGGACAGTAAAGATAAACTGTACACGTAAATAAGAGAATGAATAAAGAGGATTATATCTTCACCCCTCTTGTCTATCAGCAATGATTTTGTTAGTACAAGGCCTGTTGTGCCTAGGTTTATTGCATATAAGAGGGCTATTCATATGCAGAGTCTCTACATAACAAGCAGTTGAATTCCAGATAAGCCTAGAGATTAGGGAGTGGCCACCGTCTTGAAGATAGGGTCCAAAATGATATGGTCGACCATACCTAGTTTCCCTAACCCTTGTGTCAGATTCTTGCTGTTTACCTGCTTCGTGAAAGGTACTTGAGTCTTGGATCGTAACGACTCTTATAAAGAAAAATTAATAAGTCATCCCGGTTTATGCTGTGGTTGATGTTACTTAAGCATAGTAGAGAAGGCTCATCACATTGCTTAAATTTCCATTTCCCAACAATTATTATTATTATTATTATTATTATTATTAATATTATTATATTATTATTATTATTATTATTATTATTATTGATTATTTTATTATTCAGAAGATGAACTATATTTATAAGGAACAGGTTTGCAAAGGCGATTGACCATTGTGTTCATCTGGAAGAAATTACATTAAATAAGAGGAAATACAAAGAGAAGAGATCACTTATCAGAAAACAATGATAAGTTAAAAAATTAAAATATAAATAGATACAAATTTAAATAAATTATTGTAAATAAAAGGAGAATTGTTACGAGCAAAGTGAGACCTTCAGTAAACGGGTTCATTTTGGCGGCCTGGCTACACGCTATTCAAATGTTAATATCTCCGCAGCGAGACCGGAGATCCTACCGTTCTGGGCACCTGAGGGCAAAAACATAACTATGCCCAAAGTTTCACTAGTCTTTTTGATGCTGTCCAAGCATGCGATTCTGATTTCATTGTTTCTTTCGACAAGTTATAAGGGGATTAAAAAAATCTGATTTGCTTGACAAGCAACTTTATACACTGATGTTAAGGTAAGGCCATTTGAAGAAAGGAAAGGAAATTGCTCATGAATTGCCCTAAATTCCTTATCCTTACATTCAGGTCAGCAAAATGTTGGCGTTCACGAAAAAATGCTGTTTGCTAGGCCAATGTTTACTGATAATTAATGAAATGAATGTAAGACATCGAGAACATCAATTTGTTACTCCTTAGTTATCAGTGTGTGTGCAGTAAAGAAATACCGTTATCCTCTTTTCCATCGTAATGTGAATGTAGTGTCCCATATAATGTTCCTTAAGCTGTCATGAGGTGAATCAAAACCTCCCTAAATCAGATGCCAGAATGACAAAACGTCATGTCATCCCTCGCCTAGAGCTGCTGCGAGGTTAAAGGGGGATATGTATGAATATCTCTTAAACCTTCCATGCGTAGATTGGCTGGGTTCATTGAACTGTTTATGCTACAGCCAAAGTCTGATCTGTAAGAATTCCCAAACAGGAACAAAGCTTGTTGAAAACGTATATATCCACCAATTTTACGGTTTTCCAGGCCAAACGGAAGCAAGTGAGTATTTAGCACCAATTTTATGTACAAACACGCTACAGCAATCTGTCCTTAAAGGTACAACACCTAAACTAACTAATTATTCATAATTAGTATTGCGCTGAATTCTCCAAAATCTTTTATGTGAACGGTGACAAACTCTCAAATATCATAAAGGAGATTTACTAGGTGTCATGCATAAAAGACCAGGTTGGTTTTTATAAAACTGAAGAAAATTGGTCAAAATCTGAAAGTTGTAAATACCTGAAAAAAAGTCTTTTTGCACAGACACATACATATACTATATATATATATATATATATATATATATATATATATATATATAATATATATATATATGTGTGTGTGTGTGTGTGTGTGTATATATATATATATATATATATATATATATATATATATATATATATATATATATATATATATATATATATAATATATATATATATATTATATACATACATACTATATATATATATATATAATATATAATATATACTATATATATATATATATATATATATATATGTATATATATATATACTATTATATATATTGTGTATATATATTATATATATATATATATATATATGTATATATATATATATATATATATATAGTATGATATATATACGTATATTTCATATATATATATATACGTATATTTATATATATATATATTATATATATATATATATATATATATATATATATATATATATATGTACTATATATATAATATTTATATAATCAGTCATAATTCTAAGGTGTTGACTTCGTAATTGAAGCAACTGGTGGAAAATCCCATCAGGTCAGGGTAATGGAATAAAGAAACCGGATAATGATGTTGAGGAAAGAACAAAGACAGTTCGGGAGAAATCTTTGGCCAAAGTAAAATCTGTTTTTACTTTCAACAGCGAATCAATTCTGGAGAAGGGGATGGATCTCCCTTCTCTCTCGCACCCAACGTGCTGACGTTTCCTGTCATTATCTTTTGACATCTTTGTCATTTCCGATTTCACCTGAATCTCCTGATATCTTTGTTAGGTCAGTCATCGTCTAAAAGGTCGCATTAAGTTTCAATCAAAACGTCTCATATTTCTACTTACAACGGATAAATTACTTTTGTGCTACGGCAGTGAATGAATTAATATACAAGAAAATGTTTAGGTTGCAGTATTTCAGTATTTAATTTCGACGACCAAACTCGACAAAAAAAATAAATAAATAAATAAAAAATAAAGCTTTAAAAGGGACCTTTATCTTATAACGGAAATGCAACTACGTCAAAATAATCCTGTCGCTACAAGTAGAATGACAATTTGCCCATAATGAATTATTGTTTGTCATATCGACTTATACTACGAACAGCTATTTTTTTTTTTTTTCTTTGTGATTCAGAGGGAAAAATAAAAACTTGGGATGCCTTTTAATAAGAAATCTACTGCGAAACAATGATTAAGCTATCCAGTCGTGTGACAGCGGTTGCTGTGTTAACCTAACCCAAAATTTCTCTTCCCACTTTTTAAAAAGGAGGTCTGCTAGGCATTACAAATTCTTCGCTACTGCAAGAATTCCATCTCACAGATTCTGGTCTTATGCCCTTAGGTAAATATGTCTCTTCTTTCTATCATTTGGTCGACTTAAGATCCTCGATATGCGTTCAAAACTCCTTCCTGTATTATATTGACCTTTTCTCAAACTCTTAATCCTAGACTGTTCTTGTACATTCAAACCAAAATGTTTATTTTTAAGTGGTAGCTTTTTTCTGGAGATGAACGAGGATATTTAATCTTAAACAAAACATGTAGGAACGTCGACACTGAATAAACAAACAGACTAAAAATCCAAGGAAATGCTTGTGCTTGCTACAACGAGACGACATACAGCTTAGTTCATTCTTCAGGGTATTTCGTATCGTCTGCTTTAATCAGTAACACAGCGAACAGCCAACAGTTACGAGAACAATTCGCCGGAGGAAGGAGGATATGGGCATGGCTTAGCAGATGTTATCTTAGGCCAGAGCGCAAAAATCCTTTCCAGCAGAGCACATTTAGGCTTATACGAGCTACGTACTATCCAGGACCCACTGAGAGGAGGTCGGCCAGACAGGAGATTATCGATGACTCACCGGCCTAGGATGTCATATGAGCCAAACCTCACTGAGGCTCACTCACTCTGACCTGACACACTCTCAGTAACTTCCTCGTAGCTGTTATAGTTAAGGATTGATTTTAAGGAAAATGCCGAGTAACTGCTCCGTTTTCGGCTGTTCAAATACTGAATCAAAAACAAAAGATACTGGAGTGAAATATTTTCGATTTCCCAAGGACGATGAGTTAATTAGCCAGTGGAAAAATGCATGCCGTCGTGCAGACACAATAAACCAACATGCAGGCATCTGTTCAAATCACTTTATTTATTTTAAGAACCCTGCTGCTGATTCTGGTTTCTACTTAGAAATAGGAGTATGTATCAGATCTAGCATTCGTGAAATGATTAATTCTAGCAAATCAGAATATTACTTAGCATACAAAATGAATTGCATTTATGTGTTAGCGAGCAACAAAGACAACGAGTCAAATATGCTGAGCAGTTAGTATCAAAATCATGTGCCGATGCTCTTAGTTATCTTGGTGAGAAAGGTCTATTGCAATCAGAAAACTGGAGACCAACATCTGACTTCATATATCTCATAAATGACTGGTTTGATGTCATGAATTCAAACCATATGTCTGCGCAGTAGATTTGGAATGCGCATAGAGCAACAAACAAATGTACTTAATAAAGTGATAGACTGCATGAGTAAACTGAATGTCAAATCTTTGAAAACCAAATCCGTTTATAGATTTCAGAAAGGAGTGATACTTTCGTCAAAGTCACTGACTGGATTTTTCAATATGGTGGAAACAATTTCGGCATTAAACTATATTTTACTCAAAGGGATGAATGGTCCATATGACTTATCCAAATCCTGTAGACTTCAATTACAGGATGAGAACACTATTGCTGGGCAAAATGTCGAAATCATGAGTGAAAAAACTAACACAAATGAAAAGTTTCAAACAATCAGGAAATGTTGGCCAATATGTCTGCAAATGAAATAAAAGAGCAAGCTAAAGAAAAGGAGCTGGCGTTAGAAGTGTGTCTGACAAGCCTTTTGTTTAAGGATTTGGTACCTGATTGTGAAAATAATTTGGATTTGTCAATGCAAGATGACATGTCAATTGATGATGAGAACATGAAAAAACGGTCAACACCGTTATAGAAGAAGAAGCACTGAAGTATATTGGTGGTTATGTAGGTAAAAGTTTTCCATCAAATACCCTCATTTGGCAACCAAGAAAATCGCGAGACTTCAGACAACTCGTAGATCGAATTTAAAAGTAGGGGTTATTTGCACTTTCCCTCTAAGCTTTCCTTCCTGCAATTAAACAAAGCTAAGAGAGGTGTTTAACTCCACTCACGGGCAAAGTCTTCTTGTAGTGCTTTAAAACACTCGAGAAAGAACTTGAAAAAGCTGCAAGAGACCTTGGAATGCAGATTACTGAAATGCGTTGAAATTCTTTGCCAAGATATCTATATTTTTCAGAATACGGCACCTCAACAACGCAATCACATTCAATAACAAATTGAAAAACAAATCCGGCAGAGGACAAGAAAGGAAAAAAATTAAAACTTAATATGTAGCATTTTATTCTTCAGTTCCGTTTGTATTTTATATATATATATATCTATATATATATCCTAGATATATATATATATATATATATATATATAAGGCTACAGCAGTCTGTATAATTTTTGTGGTTGTATATGTAATCCTATACTATCAGTAGTATTTATTTATTCATATATATATTATATATATATATATATATATATATATATTATATATATATATATATATATATAATAATATATATATATAGATTATAATCCCTATATATATATATATATTTAATATATATTATAGATAGATAGATAGATATAAATATATATATATATTATTCTATTATATATCATATATATATTAGCTATATATATATATATGTATATATATATATAATATAATATATATATATATATATATATGTGTGTGTGTGTTGTGGTGTGTGTAGTTATATATATATATATATATATAATATATATATATATATATATATATATATATATAGTAATATATATAATAACTATATATATATATATTACTATATATATTAATATGTATGAGTCCGTATGAAGCATGATTTATGACTGTATGTTTCTTGTATTTTGTTTTGTCATTGTCATCAATAAAGGCAAACTAAATCAGATCATGAACTTGTAGTTGTATCCATCACTATTCTCTTGGTCTCAAACAGAAAACTGTCATTACATAAACCTTTAGTTGATCAGAAAAGTCCATGACGTTTCCAAAGAAGACTATTATACTCTTCATTCTTCATTATCCTGTATTTAGATATGGTTTGAATACATTGATAAAAAAAAAGTTTATCCTAATACGTGTTTAATAAAATAGAACAGAATATTAACTAACAAAATTTATCCCAATAAAGAATATTATCGTCATGTCAGAATACCTGAGACTGAGCCAAGTCATGGCTTAGTTGACGGGTATAGAAAGAAAGAAAGAAAAAAATGACCATCGTTCTGGCCGACCTCCTCTGTACTATCTAGGATTCTAGGGCAAGGCTCAGAAATGGACGAAGTCGTGGCATCCACAATTAATTGTTTTTGTTCGTATTGCTGAGAGACATGCTGACCTTAGGTCTTATAAATCAGAACAGATCTGTAGAAGCTGATAAATTGACCGTAGCTGTTTGTTCGACCAAAGTTTTAACAATTACTGGTGATGAAATATAAATAAGATGTACGCGAACTGGAAGACTGGTTCAAGCGAAATTGTAATATCTTACAAAAATTAATAATGGTATGTAGAATTATAAGATTAAGACTAATGTTCAAACATTAAAACTAGTAAATAACCATCATATCAAAAACACACACGTGTATATTTCAGTTGTATTCACATAGGAAAATGAAAAAAGGTATATCTCAGAAAATGCCAACAGTTTCGTCCTCCAATGGACCTCTTCTTGGAGCGTTTATTAAGGAAAGAGATAAAGTTAACAGTGCATGCGGCCAAGAAAGGCCTAAAATGTTTTTAAACATACAGTTACCAAAAACTAGCAGTTTGAGCTACAAACTATTCAGCAGTAAAATAACAATAAAAACAAGGAATAGCAGTTGAGCAAATGAAAAATACCAAAATATCTAACGAGGTAATACATCCATTTGAAACAGCATAACATACAGTACATATTAACAGCCTATACTATATGATAGTTAATGGATAAACATTATCCAATTTGTACTGACGTTTCATGACATGTAAGATAAAAGGATCTAATTTATACCAAACCAGGCGATAAATAATTCCTTTGCTGTGAACAATGCAAGCTGTCTCTATCAAATTTCTTTCAATACAAATGTGCTCTTAAACAAAATCTTTGACCCGAGCCAGTCAATCGGTGCATACATAAACTACTATGAACACATAAAGCATTGCTCGTATTATTTGTTCGTATATTATATTTATGATTTAAAATGCGTTTTTCGAGGGTCTTCCCAGATTGTCCTATATAAAAACTACCGAACTTGCATGGGATCTTATATATGACTCCTTCATTGTTCTCCGGACTATTATGAATTAAAGTTTTTCCAATGGTGCTAGGATATGAAAAAGTTGTACTAAAACCAAGTAACTTTAGGGGTAGACTATAGATTCTAATGTGGGATGGTATGGGAAACATATAAAATCCAGTTTTCTGTTTTTCTCCTCATATGAATAAAATGTTTTTCGTGCTAACTTTAGACTGTAATCAATATCTTCCCAATTTAAAATTATTCAATACCAACTTGATATATAAATTCTAGTTCCTCATTGATAAATTCCGGACTGCAGATATTAAGAGCTCTAAGAAACATTGATCTTTAATGCTGAGAGTTTTTTTACTTCTACTTTGTGTGGGAGTAATTGCTAATAATAAGATTGTTATTAGTAGGTTTTCTGTGTATTTTAAACTTGTAGCTAGAACTTACAACTGACCTCACAACTGTAAACATCCAAAAATGAGATAACACCATTGTCTTCTTCGTTCAACCGTAAAAGTTATAGAGGGAACTAAATTATTGAGGTCTCTTAAAATCTTCTGAATGTCAATAGAAGTTTTCAGTACCGCAAATACATCGTCAACAAATCATTAACCAGAAAAAACAATATCTGCCATAATTGAATTAGCTATTCTAGATTCATAAAAATTCCATGTAAATATTTGATAATTACTGGGACAAAGCAATTAACCCATCTGCATTCCAAATTTTTGTCGGTAAAATTTGCCATTAAAATAAAACAAAGTGTCAACCACGCACAGTATGATTAGTTCTAAAATTACGTGATTAGGCAAAGACATGACATGTTTATTTAGTTCGCTATTTAAAAATTCTAAGACGTCGTTGACAGGTACACAGGTGAACAGACTTTTAACATCAAATGCAAAGCTTACCTTTATCTTTCATCATCTTTTGGAGTTTTCCCGATTATTCTGTTTACAAAATCTAAATTATTTTCAACATGCGAATTAGATATTGTACCTATACAAGTGGTTGCAATAATGTACTAAGAATTTAGAAAGTTTGTAAGACACTGAACCAACTAGTACTAATTATAGGACGTAATGGTTGTCCTTCCTTATGGGTTTTAACTGTACCATACAAATAGGGAAGTCTAGCATTTACAGTAGTAAACGTACTAACCATATATTGATTGTTCCCAAATATCTTTCTCATCTTTTATGAAACTGGGCATTTTTACTCGCTCACAAGGATTAGAAATCAAAATGTTCATACGTATCTTGGTCATTTAACAGAATGTTCATTTTATCAACATAGTCTCCTCGATCCAAAACAACAACAACATTAGCTTTATCTGCCCTGGTTATTTGTGGATATCTTTGTCTTTTCTGAGTGAGTCCAAAGCCTCATTCAGACGTTTCGGAAAGAAGTTAAAAGTACAATGTACTGAGTATGCACCATACACAACACCTCTGGCCAAATTTAGTGCATTCAATATATCCGGTTTATCAGTATAGCATTTCTCTTGATAATAAACTGTTTGCTGATTTCCACTATATCAGGTTTTCTCGTTGAATTATTGAATTTCAGTCCCTGTTCTAATACACACTTCTCATTTTCACTTAAAACTTTGGACGACAGATTAAGGTAGTGGTATTTTCCCATATGTTTTCCAATCAGACTTCGATATGAGAAATCTTAATTTATTATCAAGCCTCCTCTTATGCACTGTGATCTGACGTCGTAGTTGATTGTAGACATAATCCAATAACCTCGCTTGCCAGTCCATAGGAATGTCTCTTAAAAACTGACCACGTAGTTGTACAGACTGAGCAAAATGCTTCCATTTTTCTTTCTTCGCGTTATCGATGTTGTAAATTCAAAATCATGTTTTCCAAATTGCCACAAGTAAACACTCTTCTCATTGCAGACGTCATCAACGAACGGGGCATCACGCATTCCGCTTTACATTCCCTAAGGAATATCCATTGTAATTTTACTTTGTGAGCCTTAATTATGGCCTTCTTGAAGTCAAACACTAGTTGTCGGCAACGTGGATACAGATTAAGAAAAGCTTGAAGAATTCGCGTGGACATCTTATAGTACTGGTAATCTTCTTAGGCACGAAGATATAGTAATTCCAGGTTGTGTATTCCACAATTAGGAAAATGAAAAAAGGTATATCTCAGAAAATGCCCAACAGTTTCGTCCTCCAATGGACCTCTTCTTGGAGCGTTTATTAATATATATATATATATAATATATATAGTATATATAGTATATATATATATATATATATGTATAATATATATATATATATATATATATATATATAGCGAATACCACGGGAAATGATAGTCAGGAATCCAAGCGCTTTCGTCTTTATTCAGACATCCTTGACGATGTCTGAATAAAGACGAAAGCGCTTGGATTCCTGACTATCATTTCCGTGGTATTCGCTTATTTTATGAAGTCACGTGCATCTACTGTGATTTTTAAGCATATATATATATATATATATATATATATATATAATATATATATATATATGTGTGTGTGTGTGTGTGGTATATATATATATATATATATATATATATATATATCTATATATATATATATATACATATATGAATAACTTGATCAGGAAATATATATAAAACGTGCTGCTATGTATAAATAAAGGTAATACCACGGAGGAAAAATAAAAAGCGAGAACTGCTGAGATCTTTCGGTCTTCAAGACCCTTTACTAAAGGCAAGACTGATCAGAAATTCAGAACAATGAAAAACCCATTACAGGTAAGCATATACACACGGACAATGCAGGATTAACGAACGGTCCAATTCACCTTAAAGAAATGGAAAAGGGCTAGATTAAAGATTTAAAACAGCCAACCCACACGTGGTCACAGGTAATTTAATCAAAAAACAATATACGACCGGACAGTACAAATTTAGTAAAATCCCGTAGGATAGATTATGGATTTAAGAGCGGTGCGGTCATACACACTCTTCAAAGGCAATTTAATTCGAAAAACAATACACTTTGTATTATAAGTGCGTTTACTTTTCTAAGATCGCTGTGGTATGGCTTGTACAGATATCATACGTTGCCAATTTTCATGTTATGGTAATCAGATTAGCTTCATGGAGTCTATTGAAATAGTTTTCATTTCTTGAAATCTGGTTCTTTGTTTGCATCAGATATTTTGAATATATCTTATTTCGTATATTCTTCGTTAAAACCTCGGTTTCATTAATGAAAATGAAGATATGGCATATTTTTTCCCCGGCGATGCCAGATCTGAGTTTAGGGGACCTATGATTTTTAAGAGGATTGAAAAGGTCATGGTCAATATCATTAAAGGATACTCGCTCTCCATCACCCACTGTGAAAAGTATGGACAGCCCAGCCCAAGTGACTCCCGTAAACGTCTTCACCCACCACCTGAGGCCAAGGAAATAGTCTATAATTTCCTGAAATACTTCATTTTATAAAAACATCATGAAGGTTCTGTAACTGATGTTTCGAAGGCTATCCAGAGAACATCTGATGCAACAAAAGTGTCAGAAATGACTATTCGTAGACTTAACAAGGAAGCAAGAGAGGAGGGAAATATAGTGGAATCTCCAGTGTTTCAAAAAAGAAAAGGGAAAGTGAGTCTGTGACTGACTTGGATTATTTTGATGAAAATGTTTCTAAGGGCATAATAGACCGATTGACTTATGAATTTATGTCTCAAGTCCAAACACCAGAGCCAACAGGCCATTCAGCGTATCTATAATTATAGAAAGAGAAAGAAGGAATAGCTAAATGGAATCGGGAATGAAAAAAAAAAAAAGTTAACAGGGAAGTAGCATACCCTTTCCCTCGACTTCCTTCTAAGAAGGATTATATCTGCGGGAAGCATTTAATGGGACTTACATACCCGTAGATATGACAATTCTGCCTTTTCTACCTGGCCCCACCAGAGCGATCTTAGAAAAGTAAACGCAGTATAGTAACATGAAATTTACAAAAGTGTTCAGACAATGTGTGGAAACCGAACATGAAATATAAATATAGCGAGCATGAGAGAGAGAAAAAAAATTTGAATAATTAAAAAACATATATATATATATAAATATATATATACTATAATCTATATATATTATATATAGTATGTAATGTTTATGTATATCTATATATATTTCTATTCTATAATATATATAATATAAATATACAATATGCTGTTGCTTTCATAACACATATTTCCTCTCTATGACCATGAAATGTTGGAAAAGTGTTTGCAATACTTTCAGATTCCTCATTTAGCTTAGAGTTGTAATAATGTATTTTCAGATTTCGCATAACAAAATTTAAAAGTTAAGATAACGTAGAATGTGAGAAGAAAAAAAAATTTTCGAAGAAGGAAGATATCTGTCATTAGCTGGGGCCGTGTGGTTCCCTTTTTTTTTTTCTTTTTGTAAACATGCTATGTTCGTATCTTGTTTCACATTTGTCTTTGCCGAGTAATCACATGGAAGGATTGCACCATCTTTCGCAAGCATAAAACGTTTCACATACGTCGATGCCTTTCATTTCATATAAGTAGTTAGTGATGTTTTTGTATTGAAAACTACCTAATATTACTGGTAAATTAACTCTTATATCTCTCGATTTGTCGAAAGAGAATTTGTAAACTCGTAAGTAGCTTAAATCTTAAAATGGAAATTTCACCATGTTCCTATAAACAAAAGTTAGTTATAATGTAATCTCATTTCTTTCTACTTATTGTAGTGAAAGAGAATTTTTACGATATTAGCTGAACTTCGTGTCCAAAACGATCTGAGCCCGTCAGTTTCTTGAAGTCTCGCCCATACAAGGGAGAGAGAGAGAGATTATTACGGACTTTGAACTCCTGGCACACAGAGACCATCTCTCTCTCTCTCTCTCTCTCTCTCTCTCTCTCACGCCATTTTTTATTTCATAATAACGTAAAGAGTTCATACTCACTGATTGGTCGCTCGTAAACTTTAGATTTCGTATTTCTTAGAGTTATTGGTTGGTATTAGTTAGTGCTTAATGTGGAATCTGACCAAACTGTCCGCTTGTCCACCTATTATAATGGTATAGGACAGCGACTGTTTGTATGTCTTTTCTTACGACTGTTATACGTAAGCATTGTGGTTCTACTTTCCCTTCTCGTCTGAGTGATATCTAGTAGATTTGATTCTTCTTTAGAATAAGGGAGATGATTCAACGGACTGAGTTAACTTAACAACTTGATTTCTTAGCTCCATCACTGGAGTATAGGAATGGTTTGGTCGGATGACCGCTCCGTTGAGAAATCCAAGTTGAACTGAAATATAGGAGCATCACGTCGATAGCGTAACACTAGCTATCTCAGCGGTTTACATGATAACAAGAATAAAATGAACACGTAGCCCTACGGCTCGGAAGTCATGTGTTTCCGCTACAGGTGAATAGGTCAACCGCTTCCCATGGAAAGTGTTGTGACCGGTTTACAAAACACATAAAATGATCAGATGTTCAAATGCAAACCAGGCTACTGCAAGCATTGCATAGCATGGTCTAGTTTCACGCCCTGTTATGGTTATGCGGTTACACTCCTAATTCGCCAATGACCCCTTGGGTCAAGGGTTTATTTACAGATATGGAATTTATCTGTATATACAAATGTATATATTACAATTGCCCGTAACACAAAAGTGCGTAGGTGTAAACCTACCTTAACGCAAGGCTTAGAAACCGTTGTCGGCTGTGAGCGATCTGAAGGAGGCAGTGCGGAGAGTTCAACGTAAGCTAAAGTAACAAAGCAGTCTTCTCCGGAATTAAAGAAAATTTGTTCCAGCCAAGAGACAATGGCTGTCACATTAGTTTGAGAACCTTGGCTCTGGACTTAATCTCTCGTGGATGAACGACATCTTGACACCTAATGCCATCATTACCACTACCTTCGTCACTGCTTTAGTATGGACCTATTTGACTGGCTATTTGTGTAGCCAGACTCTTTACAAAAACAGTAGCACTCGCTAATCTGGGAAACACTCACACTTAGACAGTAGGAAAATGATCCTGGGCCACCTCACACCCCTTTGGACAATAGAACACACTTGGCATAAAATGATATTAAAAGGATGAAGTTTCTTTGATATTACTGTTTCTCAGATATATTATATCTTTTTCATTCTTGATTTGATATGAACATTCTTCGTCTTTATGCCTTTTTTTACCTATAATTCTGGTTAGATGTCACCATGAGAGGAAGCTCAATATACAGACATCGGAAATCTTTGATAGAAAAGGGAATGTTTGTTTTCAGATCTTGAACTTATAACTTGGTCAATTGTTTCTTGCCGGACCTAAGAAGAAAAGAAACGTTAGAGACGTTATTGTCGATGTTTTCCTGTTAGGGTAAAAAATAATTTGCTTTGTAAGCCGTGGAAACATTCTCTATATTATCTACATTTTCTGACTTGTTCTCCAATTGATTTATTGTAATTCTCCACTAAGGACCTTCCTTCTTTTCATGTCGTATCTCTTTGGTCAACAGCTAATTTTTCTTAGGATTTCCTATAGTCGTAGACTCTTGCTTTTAATCTGGTCTATCTTTTTGTTATATGACACACAAAGATTATTTTCATTTTATTGATAATGCATGAATTCTGGAAGCAATCCTCATGCATACCTGTCAAAACTACAAAACACCCAACACTTCGATCAGACTCTTACCCTTGTAACTTTTTTTCTCTACGTATAGCCTCCCTCTATTTTTATTTCACGTTTCATATCCTTCTTTATTCACTCTTCTTATTCCATACCCCGGCGCATGGAAAAATACTTTAAGCTTTTTATTAACGTGCAATATTTGTTCTTTGCTATTTCTCATATTCCAGATTTCTTTGGTGTGAAGAGTTGTCATCATAACGGATTCCGACTGCGTACACAACTTCATTCCCTCATTAGTTTTCCAAAACTTCAAACTCATATTTCATCTCCTATCAACCCAACAATCTGATTCGGCAGAGACCTTACATGTCTAAAACCTTAGTTTTTAACTCAACTAGTCTGATTCTTGTTTGTTTGCTTGTTTATTTGTTTGTATGGTGTTTTTATTTTTGTCTAAGTTTCTCGTTCCTATTTTAGCTCCTGTAACATGTAATCAGTATACAGTTAAAGATTCATTTACTTTTGCCAGAGAAATTTGCGATCTAGAACTAGGCAATTGTGTCCTTGTAAGTTTCGATGTTAAATCTTTATTTACTAATATTCCTTTCACAGATATCATTCATATATACATCAGCAACTTGTTTAATGACTCCAACAGTAATCAGAATTAAAAAAAAAACAAGTTACACAAACTGCTCGCATTAGCTCCGTCTGAATGTTATTTTATGTTTAACACAAATGTACATAAAAAAAAGATGGTGTAGCAATGGGAAACCCTCTCGGTCCTACTTTGGCCAATGCCTTTTTATCTCATCACGAAGTTGTTTGGCTAGATAATTGTCCCAGTGCTTTTAAACCACTGTTCTACCGACGTTATGTAGATGATACATTTTTTATTTTTAGATCTGAAGAAACTGTACCCCTGTTTCTTGATTATTTCAACTCAAAACACCAAAATATTAAATTTACTTCAGAAGTAGAGAACAATAATACTTTAGCTTTCCTTGACGTGCTCTTATGTAAACACAGAGCTAACACTTTTTCAACGTCAGTTTACAGGAAACCAACATTTACAGGACTCACAACTAAATTCTCTTCATTCATCCCTATAGTTTATAAACGCAATTAAGTCTGAACACTTTAACATTTGTTCAAATTATTTTAGTCTTCGTTCAGAATTTCAGTTTATAAAAGAAATGCTTCCAAAAAACTGTTTTGATATTGCTTTCATACATACATATGTTGGTAAACAGCTAGAAAAGTTATTATTCCTGAAAGTTTCCATTTTAAAAGCCAATAAAGCAGTACCGTATTTTACTATGTTTTTTATGGTAATAAGAATTTTTCTGTTAAAAATAGACTACTAAAACTTTTAAGAGAATTTTATCCCCAAGTCAATGTTAGGGTAGTGTTGAAGCCTAAGTATACTCTTGGTGGTTTGTTTAAGTACAAAGACATCGTACCCCCAGAACTACAGTCTCATGTTGTTTATAAATACGGGTGCAATTGCTGTAATGCAATTTACGTGGGAGAAACAAAGCGCCAAGCAGTTGTACGATGGTTTGAACACTTAGGAAGATCGGTTAGAACAAACAGGCTTTTAACAAACCACCATTCAGTGCCATACGGGATCACGCAGAAAATAGTGATCACCCTCTAAGCTTAGAATCATTTTCCATTCTCTCTAGTCGAGTGGCCCCCATGGAGCTGGCAACAGTAGAAAGTCTCTACACTTTTAAGTTGAAACCTTCCCTCAGTAACAACGAGAGATCCACAGAAATGCTGTGTTTTTAATTTTTAGTGTGTATGTTTTTATGCCTTCATGATGCAGGTATTTACTTCTCTTCATATTGCTTCCTTTGCTTTTTTTTGCTTGTACATTACCTTTTCTTTTATATATGCAATGAAACCTTTTATGTAACATTACTGTATTCTAATGATCGATTGTAATTTAGTGATTTTTCAATTTTTTTTCTTTTTGTGTTGTTGTTGTCAGACCTGAAACCGATAGTCGTAACTAAATAAAGGATGTTTTATGTACAAGTACTGGTTTTGCTCTTATATATATATATATATATATATATATATATATATATATATATATATATAATATATTATATATATATATATATATATACATATATATATGTATATATATAATATATATGCATTATATATATGTATATATATATATATATGCATTATATATATGTATATATACACATTATATATATATATATATATATATATATATATATATATATATATATATATATATATATATATATATATATGTAGTATAAAGGTATATATAAAGGAAGAAGCCACAAAGGAAAGAGAAACAATGGATCGCTGGGAGATCTTTCAACTCAAGATCCTTTACTTAGCAGACTGACATACATAAGTACCTAGAATCCAACACACCTGGAGAATTAGTAACCTTCCCGAACAACAGGGGTACAATTTTAGAGGTTTACAAAAAGATAAAGCCCAACTGCTCAGACCAGGGACAAGACATTTAAAGGATTATACAGGGCAGCAACAGACAACATACAGCACAATTTTTTTATAAACAATAAAACCTTTTTTGCAAGGCCAACTTATTCACGAAAAATGTATTAAACATACATATATAAAGAAAATATCTCTCACCGCTGCCACCACCTCTTGCCGAGTCTGTACGACCATACGGCACTAGTTTAAATAAAATGAACAAACAGGCAATACTCTTACCTCTTGTTGCTGGTAATCCTTCTGCAAGAGCTAAAATGCTAACTGGGCTAATGAATCCTCACAGATACAAAAATATACTTTTATTTCCCAATTTAGCTAAACATAAAATGGAACAAAATGGATATAAAATGTAGTAAATAACAGAACTAAGTCTGACCGTCAAAAAAAAACTGTAAACTGTCATTCTACTCTCCTGAACCAGATTAAGTAAACTTTTCCCCTAAATCTCACAGTCTGATTAATTATGCATTTAAATAGTCAAGTCTTTTTAGAGAACCCATTCTCTTGTGTATTGCTATGAACCCATCTGAAGTAAAGAGACATATTTATTATATCACTCCAACATGTAAAAGATAATTCAATGAACGTGTACACACTACACTTCTCTCTCTCTTTTCAAAGGGTAACTTTTTCAAAGTCTTAATAGTACACTACCTTGCGATGGGTACGCCCTCGAGTCCTCCTCCAAATGTGTTCTATACCACAACACCGGTAATCGAAGAATGTCACCTTCTCTAGCACCTCAGACTATTGGGCCCCATACATTACATATCACGAACACACACACACACACACACACACGGTCACGCCTTTTGAAATGGCATAGCAACCGAGTGCCGCACCCAGTCTCACATGATTTCCTGAAGGGGTAAACAAACCCATATCACCTAGTCACCAATTCCGACTCTTTTTCCAATTCAGCACTCTTCGAAGAATCAACCGCTTCTCACTAAGCCCTCCTGTCACTAAGCGGAGAAAGCTGAGCTTAACAATTCACCGCCACACCTGCTTTTTTAAGATATCAGTAAGGCAACTAATTTGTATTTAAGTGTGTGATTGTATCTTTAAGGTCATTCTTAAATGTTTTACTTATACAAGGATATAAATAATAAAGGCCAGAACTGACCTTACAATTGCAATTGGAAGTAAGTTGTATAACAGCGTATTCTTAAAGATTTCATGGCAAGACAGCTTTTCATCATGCAAATTACTGAACTGCTAATTTAATTTATCCAGTGGTCATTTTCACTTAAATGAATGAATATTGCATTGATGTTTGCATAGTTTTGACAAATATTTATGCTGTTTAATTTTTACTTTTAAGTCCTTACTAGATTGGCGAATAGAAAACAAGGGGCAGTCCAAACATGGAATTTTGTATATTATGTTGTTGCTTTCCTTGGGGACATTTTTTATTAGTGGTCCTTTTTGTGTTTTATTATAGGAAAAAACGAGGTTGACCTTAAAAGATTTTAACAAAATAGGGCAAACTGAGAATGTTCTTAGAAGTTTATTTCTCTGTGTTCCTTACACTATAAAACTTTTTGGGGGGTTTTGTTATAAAAAATATGTAATATATCTGAAGGATAACACAAATCTGTCCCTATATTTCTTATCTTGATCTAAATATTAGGAGCTGACAATGTGCAATGCTCATAAATACATAGAAGGAAAAAAATTTATATTATGATGCTAAGATGGCATCCTGAATAAAAATGAACATAAGTTGTTGGTTGGTTTCCTATAAATACTGAATTTACATTGAACTGGTTCTCTTTGTATTAAAACATATAAGAAAGGGAAGCAATTGTCTTTTTCCAATTCTAAAGCAAACTTGGTCGATGGTACCTGGTTACTTAAATTAGAGAGTAAATCATTTACATTAATACCATCAGGCAAAACAGCTCTTGACAAAGGGCAGTGTAGGGCCAAACTGCTGAGCTAAAAGGAATTTCAGCTTTTATTTTCCCCTGTAGACTATAACATCAATATATATATATATATATATATATATATATATATATATATATATATAATGTGTGTATGTGTATGTGTGCGCGCATGTGGAGAATAAAAAAAGATTACCGGATTCAGTGATATTACTGGAATGGCGCCAGTTATTTTCATGCGAAGCAAAACAAATCGTGAAAATATGACTTTGGAGTTTTTCCCGTAAGGAGGTAGTGCCGTCAGTGCACCTCATGTGGTGTAATGTAGGCATTACTAAGAGGGGTGTTTGCATCTTTCCTTTGTTGCTCGCTGCACCAACATTTTACCTTCTTTCCCACTCCAAGTTTTCTGTCTTTCGGTTCAATCTCTTTAACTATTACTTCTTAGCGCAACTGTGGGGTTTTCATCCATTCCATCGTTAGATCTGCAAACCTTACTGGTGTTACTTTCTGGATTTATTTATCTTACTGTCTAACCACTCCAACACCTTTTTCCACTCAAGCGCTGAATGGCAGAATTTGTAATAGTGCTGTTTGACTATCTAAATTTCACTCAAACTAAACGGCTTACATGCTCGAAAACATTGTAAATCAATATCAAGCATAATTTTTGTATCCATTATTTTTATTGCCGTATTGCAGTTATGGAACTTACACGAGCCATTTTTTACTTCCAGAAAAAAACTAAAAGAAATTCGTTAACAATATTAGTTTTCTTATTCTCAGAATTTTGGTTGTCCGATCCCCAGAATAAAGAGTGATTACATAGACCCAAAACAGCAGCAGTCTGAATCGTTTTCTGGCTAAGTCCTACAATAGTCTGCCTTTGTTTTCCACTGGTTTACTTGGTCGAATATAACGCCATTCTTTTTCGTAGCTGCAATAATGTTTCTTTGGGGATTTACTGCTGCAATTGCAAACGCTTCGAAACACGAAAATTTCGAGCTTGCTTCTTTAGTCCACACTATTTACTTTTCGTGTCTAAAATGGTTTTATAATAACAAATAGCATTTTGGTCATTGGATTTGGGCGGAATCCTTATTGCAAAATGTGATCGACACACTCTGCTCAAATATAAGTTAAGAATCGCATTTCAAATGAACTCTCAACACATGAAGGAAAATGGAGAGTCGATGTTAATTTTTTTAATTTTTGTATTTCTTGAGTTTCTTAATTTTCTATCTATTTAAAGTTTGTCAGCCATTTCCAAGCACCCTTTTCCAGTCCTTTTTAAGATAACAAAAGTGTACCGTATCACTGGGAAAGACAGTTATATAGACTATGCACGAACAATGCTATAATGACATGTGATGTAGTATAATTAGAAACTGATCTTCTCAAACCTTGAAAAGGAATTTGAAGGAGATTTTTTAACCTTTATAGTTCCATGCATCGCACCAGGAGAGATGAGTTCCTTTCATTATGTCAACTACCAGGATTTGAATTTCAGAATCAGACTAGTTCTGGGTGATAGTTCACTCTCGATGTGTTTCAGAAGTCCCGTAAAGCCGTTGGTCCGGTTGCTGAATAAGCACTGGTTTCCATGTTTTTTATTAGTGATTTGTATAATTGCAGATTCCAGTAAATTTCTTAAAACATAATCATTAGACCCAGCAATTACAGAGCTTTCGCCCCAATTAATACAATGAGATTTTTTCACTCAGATGGATTTACAGTGCATTTGAAGTCTGGGCTCTGTTCTAACTGAATACATATGCTGCTTAATACGTACACATTAAATTTTACTTGACTGACCGACGTAAAAGATGGGCAATCT
>NC_061096.1:2080172-2087672 GCF_015104395.2 Macrobrachium nipponense
AAGGTAATCAAGACCCTGTATTTGATGTAGTGAGAGTACAGAAGTTAATCCCTAAGTTTACCGAAGAAGCTCCGATGAGTTTTTTGATCACTTTGAGAAAGTGGCTTCAGGTATGGATGGCCAGAGGATAAATGGTCAGTTTTGCTACAAAGTTTCTTGATTGGTAAAGGAGAAGTGCTTATCTAGCCTTAACAGCTGATCAGTGTAAAGACTACAAGGTACTTAAACACAAGGTGCTTCAAGTTTACCAGATGACCCCAGAGTACTACAATGAAAGATTCAGAAACTTAAGAAAAGATGAGAAGGGAACATTCTTAGAGTATGCTTACAAAGTGAGAGGTGTTTCAAACGTTGGGTAGAAAGCTGCTAAAGTTAAAACTTTTGATGAGTTAGAAGAGTTACTTGTTCTTGAACATATCTTAAGGGAATTCCTGAAACGTATAAGAGCCTATTTAAGAGAGAGAGAAGTGAAGAAACTTGACAAAGCTGCTACACTAAGTGAAGATTATAATATAATCAGTAGTAAATGTAATTACAATGTCAAGTACCGGAGTCAACAACGCCCAGGTTTTAAGTCTTTTCCAAATAACAGGAACAAATTTAATGGGAAAACTACAAGTGATTCTACCAAGAGTACACAAGGTAATACAAACTCAGCAAGCTAATGTGAAATCCTCATCCAGTTTTTCAAGACAGTTACAGAAACCTAATGTTGTCTGTTTCAGTGTGGAAGAGTAGGACACTACAGTCAAGAGTGTTACCGGAATCACAGCAGTCAAAACAGTTTGGTCAAGTTGTTAAAGGTGACCAGGTGAAGAAACAAACTACGAAGAGCCGTGTGGGAAAGAATCAGACGCCAGAGAAGAATGAAACTAAACAAGCTGAATTTTGTTTAGCAACCAGTGGAAATGTTACTTCAAGCAGTGAGTGGCTTAGCAGTGTGGAGGCTTTTAAGCCATATATCTATGAGGTATGCTGTCAACTCAAGAAGGAAGTATGCAGGTACCAGTCAAGATATACGTGATACAGGGAGTAACCATAGTGTGGTAGTACGTGGTTCTCACCCTCAGTTGGAGAAGAGTCTCACAGGAGATTCAGTTATTTTGAAGAGTATAGGAGGAGAGGAAGTAACTCCTATATGCCGCTTACACCTGTCATGTGAATTGGTGACGGGGAATGTTGATTTTGCTGTAAAGGACTCACTGGCTGTGGAAGGTGTACATGTTCTGTTGGGGAATGAAGTTGGTGGTGTGCCATTTATTCCTTGTCCTGTAGTGACAGACAAACCATTGAGGATTAGTCCTACAGTAGAGTTGGAGAAGAATAACCCCCACCTGTTTCCTAGTTGTGTAACTACCAGAAGTATGAAGAGGACTACGACTGCAAGTGAAGAACAGGATTTACACACCCAAGAAGGATCAAGGTGAAGGATCTTTGTGCTTAGAAGAATTATTCCAGGGAAGTGAAGTTTCCCATAGTGCTGACCAAGAAGAGATTTCCCAAGAAGATGAAGAAGACGCGACGACGCAAGAAGAAGAACTGATGTTGCTGAAGAGACTCAAGTAGTCAAAGTGTTCCTGAAGACAGTAGTGAAACTACAGTAGCTGAGTTAGCAGATATTGAGACTTCAACCCTTGAAGTTGGTCAAGTGACAAGAGAGAAGCTGATGACTTGCAGAAGAAGGATGCATCGTTAACTGATTTGTTCTTCAGAGTTGTTGATCGAGAAGAGATGCAACAAACTCCTACCTGTTTACTATCTGAAGGAAGGTTTGCTGATGAGGAAGTATAGACCTACAGATAATACCAGGAGATGCTGTATGGGGCGAATATCATCAAATTTTGATTCCATATCCATTGAGAAAACAAGTGGTTGCAGTAGCTCATGAGTCTGGACATATGGGAATCAGGAAGACTGTGGAGAAGATCATGAAATATTTTTTCTGGCCTGGACTTCACAAAGATGTTACCAGGTTCTGTCGTGAGTGTCATACCTGCCAGATAGCTGGAAAACCGAATGAAACCATCAAGAAAAGCCCCCCTACAACCTATAGAAGTTAGAGGAAAACCCTTTAGCAAAGTAATTATAAGCATGGTTGACCACCCTTGCCGGAGACAAAGAAAGGAAATGGAGTATTTGTTGAAATTAAATGTGTCCTGTGACAAGATATCCAGAAGCAATCCCTGTTAGAAACATATCTGCCAAGATAGTTGCTGAAAAAACTTGTGGAGTTTTTCTCAAAGTTTGGTATACCAGAAATAGTACAAAGTGACAGATTAACAAACTTTACTTCAAAGTTATTCCAGATGTGAATGAATTTGTTAGGAGTGAAACAACAGTTATCCACTGCCTACCATCCGAAAACTCAAGGTGCCTCGGAAAGGTTCCATCAGACATTGAAAAGTATGCTGACAAAGAACTGTTCTGAGTCAGGAAGAGAATGGGATGTTGGTTTGCCATTAATGTTGTTTGAAGTTAGGAGTGCTTATCAAGAAAGTATGGGATGTTCACCTAATGAGATGATTTTTAGAAGAGAAGTTAGAGGACCGTTGAAGATTCTTGCAGAAAATTGGGAAGAAAATCAAGAGGAAAGCCAAGGAGAGTATGTGAAGAACTTAAGGAAAAGGTTGAAAGAGTTAGAAAATTCTCTCTAGAAAACTTTGAAAATGAGTCAAGAGAAAATGAAAAGGGATATTTGATGCTAAGACTAAGCTAAGAAGTTTTAGTGTTGGTCAACAAGTGTTAGTGTTCTTACCTGTCAAGAGATTTCCCCTCACTAATAAATTTTCAAGATCCTTACAAGATAATTCAGAAGTTAAGTGATAGAACTTATGTGATTGAAACACCAGAAAGAAGAAGAAAACAAAGGAAGATACATGTGAACCTCTTGAAACCTTTTATTTCTCAGAAACTAAAACTGAAACTGTGTCAGTAACCCAAACAACTTTATCTACAGAAGACGATGATGGCTACAAATTGGGAGCTGCAAGCAAGATGAATAATTCTTCAATTTTGGAAAATTTGGAGGATAAACGGAAACATCTGAGTTTTGAACAAGGTGAAGACTTAAGTGAAGTAATTAGAAGTTTTCCAAAAATTTTTGCAGATGTGCCTAGACGTACTGATCTGACTAAGCATGAAATCAAGATTCAAAAAGATGGAAAACCTTTCAAGCAAAGAGCCTATCGCTTATCACCGTATCATCGAGATGTTTTGAAGAAGGAAGTTGAGTATTTGCTGCGACATGGATTAGCAGAACCCAGTTCAAGTCACTTTAGTTCTCCATGTGTGTTAGTGAAGAAACCAGATGGTTCATTTAGGATGTGTACTGATTATAGGAAGCTGAATTCCATCAGTGTGGCTGATAATTATCCTTTGCCTCTTATAGATCAGTTACTTGATAATATTGGGCAAGCCAAGTTTGTTTCTAAGATAGACTTGTTGAAAGGATATTATCAAATTCCCTTAGATGAGAATGCCAAGTTGCTTTCAGCTTTTATTACTCCATTTGGACTGTATCAGTATACTGTTCTGCCGTTTGGACTGATGAATGCACCGGCAACATTTCAACGAGTGATGGATCAACTACTAGGATCAGTAGAAGGAGTAGGTGTACCTAGATGACATCGTGATTTACTCTACAACGTGGAAAGAACATCTGAAGATTCTGAGGAAAGTTTTCAAGAAACTACAAGAAGCAGGATTAACAGTCAACTTAGAGAAGAGTGAGTTTGGCAAGGCAACTGTACAGTATCTTGGGTTTGAAGTTGGGAAAGGCCTTCTTGCTCCAGTAAATGCTAATGTAGAAGGTATCCGTAAGGCTACCCCACCTACTACCAGGAAACAGCTATAGAGATTTTTAGGCATGGCTGGATTCTATCGTCGTTTTTGCCCAAATTTCTCAGCTGTAGTAGCTCCCTTGACAGACTTAACTAGTCCCAAAGCTAAGTTTGTTTGGACTCCAGAGTGTCAAGAATCCTTTGAGAAGGTAAAAGCCATTTTAACTTCAAGACCAGTACTTCAAGCTCCAGACTTCGACAAGAAATTTGTGATACAAGTTGATGCGTCGGACTGTGGTGTTGGAGCTGTTCTACTTCAAGAAGATGAAAATAATATCTACCATCCTGTGTGCTTCATGTCTACAAAACTGAAAAAACATCAGAAAGTATACTCGACAATCGAGAAGGAAACTTTAGCCTTAATCACCGCATTGAAAAAATTTGAAGTGTATGTGAATAGACCTAGGAATGAAGAAATTTTAGTGTTGTCTGATCACAATCCAATATCATTTATCCAGAGAATGAAAAACCATAATCAAAGACTGACCAGGTGGTCTTTGTGCCTGCAACAGTATAACTTAAGAGTGCAGCACATTAGTGGCAAAAAACAATGTAGTTGCTGATTATTTATCTCGTTGCGAATCGTTGGATTCAACACCGTGATAAAAAATCTTCTAGGGGAGGTATATTATATATTGTTACTTTCAAAATGCATATTTCCCCTCTTTGAAATGTCATGTAGAATTGAGTAACATTTTTTCAGATTCCTCGATAGCTTAGAATAGGATGTTTTAAATGTGTTCAGATTTCGCATTACACGTTATAAAAGAATATATATATAATGTAAAAAGAGAGAGATTCTCTTTGTCCGTTCGAAGCTATGAATGTTTAACTTTTATGTCAACGCTGTAAGATTAGAGGGTCTGCGAGATCCATTTGCTTTCCTAAATCTGTCAACGCATGTGACAGCGATAGAATCGACTCTTGCGTTGTTATCAAAACATGTCAATCTTAATTATCGCTCAACCTCCGTTTTAGTCGAGTACGTGTCTTTTTTTTTTTTAACAGACTGGACTCGTACGCGTATGCCTTTACCGAGTCCCACGTGGAGATTGCACATTTTCTTTATGAAGATTGCATCAGATTTCGAAGCTACTGGAAGCATTCGTGCCAAATACGTTTTTTGACATCTGCCCTGTCCAGCTTCCATAAAGGAAGAGATTTCATTATATCATAGAACCTCGAGGCGGTTAGATCTCCCTTCTCTCTCATCATTCTCTCTCTCTCTCTCTCTCTCTCTCTCTCTCTCTCTCTCTCTCTCCCGCGACATCCTTGAGATTATATTAACATAACATAAATTGGTCACTCATAACTTAGAATTTCATATTTGATATTTCTTAGAGTTTATTTTTGTGTTATTTAGTTTTCTTTTTGTGGAATCTGAACAAAACATTGTTTCGTAACGGTTTGCCTGGTTTTTGTGAAAGTGTGATTCAAGCCTGCAGCAGAGGAAGAAAGAAATTGGTATACCAAGGTAAAGTGTGTTATATTTTTATTAGTTGCAACTAATAACAGATAGGAACTGTGGTTAACTAATAACTAATAATTGTTAGGAACAGTGATTAAATAATAACTAATATCTAGTGGTTATGAAGGTTTGGTAAAAACTGTTGGTTACAATGTTTTGAGTGAAAACATTTACACTTTTACACATTGCGTATTTTTTGTTTTGTGATTGTTCCATTGCTTGTGCACTTGTTCATTTTCTTATTGAAGTGAGCCTTTTTATTTTATATTTTCATTTGCATTCACAATTTAATTGACTTAGTTATTTTCATTGCTTAATCATTGCACATTTAATTAAATTTAACACTTGTGAATTAATTTGCATTTACTTAGAATTCTTTTCAAGTTTTAGTATTGTTTAGCAC
Organism: Macrobrachium nipponense; assembly: GCF_015104395.2. Classification (NCBI taxonomy): domain Eukaryota; kingdom Metazoa; phylum Arthropoda; class Malacostraca; order Decapoda; family Palaemonidae; genus Macrobrachium; species Macrobrachium nipponense. The sequence continues at coordinate 2,085,883 of NC_061096.1, forward strand.
TTGTGAATTAATTTCAAATCTTCAATTATTGCCTAACACTTTTGAATTTCAATTGAATTAATTTTCTTGAATTTTGTGATGAATTAATTTTGATTTAATTTTACTTAATTTGATTCAAGAATTAATTAAACTTTACTTTGTTTTCAAGTAACAGTAATTTTCCCTGATATTGTGAATTTCACTTATAAATTTTGAATCTGATAATAAATTTTTGTATTTAAAATTTTTATAAGTGTTTTTATTTCTAACCAGTATATTTGCATAGATATGATTATATGATGATAGGTAGAAACATAGAGTGGTAATTGATTTGCTTTCCTTCAATTTACTTGAAGTGACCTAGAACCAGGAAAGTACTTAGACTTCTGAAATCAGGGAAATGACTCTTAGACTTTTAAAGTCGTTGATGGAGTGATGCCCTTTGATTAATTTAATTACTTACAAGATTACCTCACACCTGTTTTGATGAACTTAGTCTGATTTTCTGCAATACTGGTAAGTGTTAAGGGATCGCTGTTGCCTTTAGAGTATTCAGTCGTTTAATACGTGTTATGAGGGTTCAGGTGTCTGGCTTTTGGTGAGGTAATAATTGATAAATGGTAACCAGATACTTGGCACTTCGTGACAATATATATATATATATATATATATTCTTCATCACTGATGGGGTAATCCTCGGTGAAATAGGTATGGGGATACGGAAGGACATGGCACATTACATACGATTCTTTATTGCTTGCGACGTTTCGAGACAAAGTCACATCTTCAGGCTAAAGGCAAGAATTAAATGTAACATAAATACAAAACAATTAAGCAAATTAACGTTAAATTCTTACATAAAGTATTTCTAAGTAAAATAACGAATGAAGAAATCTATAAGAATGAGTATTACATCAATACATAAAACATTCAAGAAAAGGAAATGTAAAATCATAAACAATTAATATTTTTCTAAGTAAAATTACGAATAAAAACATTAATATATATATATATATATATATATATATATATATATATATATATATATATTATATGTATGTATAACTGAATCACAAAAGTTAGGAACGTGATAAATCCATAAATGAAGATATATGCCACAAAGGAAAATAAACGAAGGAGGATCTGTGAGTCCTTTCGACGTTAAACGTCCTTTACTGAGCAGAAACTGACATACATGAGGCAAAAGACAATACAAGAAGATTCGTATAACTGACAGATAGGGATTATAAAGAGATTAGTACCTAGAATCCGACACACTGGAAGATGAGAAACTTTCCCAAACAAGCATAAACAATAGGTGCAATTAAAGGTTTAAGACAATCATCTCAGATACAAGGACAAGACAATTAAAGGATTATAGGTGACAGCTATTCAGAACTTGGTAAACAAAACATATTCACAATACATGTCAGACATACATTACAACAAAGATAACTCTAAGGCAACTGATTTTTATTTAAGTCAGTAATTATATCTTTGAGGTCATTCTTAAACATGTTACAAATACAAGGGTCTAAATGAAAAAGGCCACGACTAACATTGAAATTACAATGAAAAGCAGATTCTAAAAGATTTTGTGATAAGACATCTCTTGACCTTGCAATTACTGAACTACCAACCCAATTTATTCGGTGGTTGTTTTCACTTAATGAATGAATATTGCATTAGATGTTTGCCCACTTTCTGAACAAGTGCTCCCTAAATCCTTGCTGCCACGCCGTCTAAGAAGGTATGACAATCACCCATTCAATGAATTTAGTGCCATGATGTTGATCGGACTGAGGGAATGT
>NC_061096.1:2092672-2102672 GCF_015104395.2 Macrobrachium nipponense
TGGCTCTTCTCTTGGACCTTTTATGTAAACTGGGGACAAATTACCTAGTTTCCATCCTTGTGGTGTCTTTCGTTGTTCTGTAATTTTTCTGTAGAAAAAGGTAGGGAACTATCTCCTCTTTTAGCTCTTTAATTTCTCTTGGATGAATCCCATCTGGGCCAGGAGATTTGAACTTGTTGAGTTTATTTATTTTGTTTTTAATGTCCCCTTCTGTAGATATTATTTTATCAAGTGGTTCGAGGTAGTGGCTTCAATTGTGAAAACACTAGTAAAAACTTATTCAATAACTCGGCTTTTTCCAAGTCTAAGTTCACCAGGTTTCCTCTATTGTCCCTAAAGGGACCTAAACTATTTTCTATTGGTTTTCTACCATTAACATGTGCAAAGAATTCTTTTGGGGTATCCTTACAAACATGTAACTTTGCTAATTTGTCCACCATTCTACAGAGTTCTTTATGCATGCTTGCTTCTTTTGGTGTTGGGTGTGGATTCATTGATTTGTACAGTCTGTCTCTTTCTCTTAGTATATTTTCAATTTCTCTGTTAAAACACTTAGGCTGAAGGTTGCTATTTGATAGTATTTGCTGTAATGGTATACACCTCGAGCATTTTTCTGTGTATTCCTCTAGAAAGACTTCCCAGTCTCTATGTCTGTGTTTTGGTCATACTCTAGATTTTTAACATACTCCTTTGGTTTTCTTAAGTCTCCTCCCTCAACGGTAGTCTAATCTCTTTAGTATCTTCTTGTCTTTTCTGTGTTGAATATTAATGTAAAATGTAATTATTTTATGGTTGTTTCTGCCTAGATTTGCAATTACTGAAAGGTCACACACTAGCTTATCTTCTGTTGATAGGACGATGTCTAGTATGTTGTATACTCTATGAGGTTTGTCAACCCAATGGTGGAGGAATTCATTTTTGACAAATTATAAAAATCTCTCTCCTTCTGAGTTTGATGTGGAGGTCATAGTGTCCCAGTGTACTGCTGCATTGAAATCATTATGCTGTTTGTCGTTTATTTCTTGTCCTAGTAGCGCTTACCGCTCCTTTGTGCTTGGTGAGGAGGCCTGTACACTAGTTGTAAAGTTAGCTTCTTCCCTAGACTGCTTATATTGATGCCAATTACTTCTTGCGTGGTTGTAATTTTACACTCTATTGGATTGAGGTGGTCCTTGACATATAACACAACTCTTCCATCTTTTTTTATTAAGTCTACCTTTTTTTAACAATTTATATCCAGCTATTTGGTACTCTCCTACAAAATGTCTGGTTGCCTCTTGTACCTATGTTTATTGATACCTATTATGTCTAATTCTTCATTTGCTACAATGCTTTAAAGAGATCTACTTTGTTCCGAATAGATTGGGCACTAAACTGTGCTACTCTGAGGGACTTTTCTATCTTCTCTTTTGTCCTTGGTGGCTCTTTTCTTTACCCTTATTTTTACTGTTTCCTGCAGTGCTATTACTAACCAAATTTTTAGGAGCTTTCCAACTTCTTCCCTTGAAATTTCAATACACTAAGTTGCTTCAAGAGGATTTTATTAATAAGGTTTCCTATTAGTTTTGCTCCTTCCACATTCAAGTGAGTTCCATCTCTTTATAGAGTTTTATATTCCCTACAAATCTGCCCCACAAGTTTAGAAACTTAAAACTTTTCTCGGCATATTTGCTCCAGTCTGCCATTCGCCTTGGTCAAGAAGCAGTGGCGTACATTGGTCCTAGGCAGAAATCCTATAAGGATGCCGTTACTGGTTTTTTCGCGGATGTTTTCTAAAACATTCCTCAGGTTGGATACAAGACTTGTCTGGCCAGTTCTTCCATCTTTTCGAAATAAGTCCGTTTCCTCCTCCCTGCACTGATTGCACTTTTCCGACTTTTCACTTTCCTTTTCTTATTAACTGCCTCAGATATCCTCCTTGCTCCTTCTGTTACAAAAGATAAATATAGAAATACAAACAAATATATATATATATATAATATATATATATATATATATATATATATATATATATATATATATATTATATTATCTATAACACACACACACACACACACCCACACACACACACACACACACACATATATATATATATATATATTTGTTTGTATTTCGATATTTATCTTTTATCTTTTTTTAGATGTAACAGAAGGAAATCGTAGCAGTTACAAGATGAAATGAATCAGTGAGAAAGTGGGATAGAAAGGTGATAGAAAGAAAAGCGCTGAGAACGGAGGAGGTAAAGTAGCTTTAAAGAGATCACAGCTCGGGGCTGAGAAGGAACTCTGCAAAAACCCCTAAGTATTGCTACTGTCCACCGCAAAAGGTACACTGCAGAGAGTGGGTATGCATATACATGTGCGTGAGAGAGAGAGAGAGAGAGAGAGAGAGAGAGAGTATGCATATACTTGTGTGTGTGTATGTGTGTGTATGTGAGAGAGAAACTAATAATTACCCGGTACGTTTTTAATTCGCACTATTGCACTGATGGATATGTAACCTTCGCTTTAAAGCTAAAGACATAGAATTCTAATCTTGTATATGAAATATTAGTTGTGTGTAATGTAATCCTGACATTAGTTTTGACTTTTCATTCTCGCAGTGTACGTTGCTCTAAGCCATTATTCGTGTTCTTTGTTCTTCTTTTCTTATGTTCAATTTTTATATCAAAAGAGTCAGTTGTTCATAAAATTATTTAGAAAATCGTTCAATCTGTTTGAGTCCAGAAGTCAGAAGTTCGGGGATTCCTAAATCTCAATATCAAATAAGTTATGATGCTATTGCAGTATTGGTGCTGTTTTTATTATATTTTTGCCCACCAGTGAAAGTCATTTCTCCCATGTTACAAATGCGAAGATATATCTATGCTATCAATGATTATTGCCCCGTCCAATATCTATTTCATTGAAGATCTATTTCATTGAAGATCTATAATAACAAGAATTATCTCATCCCTTCACTTCACCTAAGACTGTATGTCAAAATAACATAAAAATAGAATCCATTTCCCTTATCTCACTCAACCTTCATAAATACATCAAATGGTTCGTCCTCAAAAGAATCACCCTCTCGAAAAAAAAATTAAATTAAAAAAACTGTGGTGGGTGGCATTTCCCTTCATTAGCCATCGGGCTATTCCTCCCTCCCTCCCTCTCTCCCTCCCTCCCGTTCTGGACTTCGCATTCCGTCCTGCTTTTATCTCTTTGTTCTCTCTCTAAACAGATAGTCGCTCCCATCTCCCCTCTTTGTTTATAGAGACCTGGCGATTTTCCTTCATTCCGCGAAAGAAAACTTCTCCTTCATTATGAAGATCCTTGCGGAAAATATTCTCAGTATTATTGGCTGACTCACACGACGGAAAATATTGGATATCTTAAATTCATATATACATAGGAATCATAAATATATGAATTAAAGTTCCTAAGCTGAAATAAAAAAAAATCATAATTGTTCTCGTCAAGAGGTCTATTTATGTAAGCATGTCAAAGAGGTATTCTGTTCAGGTAGACGACAGCAAAATAATGCATACAAATCGGTTGTGGCTTGATGTGAAAACACGACCAGAGCCAGCTGCTTCTTAACAAGGGTTCTTGTTCCTGGTTGGCTAATTGATGGTTTTACACCAACAGGCAGGTATTACTTTGTTTTCCAGTGTTTTTACAAAGTGTTCCAAGATTTGCATAAATCAGGAGAAAATGGTCAACTTATATATAAACCTCCTAGTCTTTCTAACTCTCGAATGACGACGCTGGGAAAACTGCAAGGTAAATATCTAGTTGTCGGAGTAACTTGTCCACCTTGCGTTTGAAATTTTCTCTAGAACCATTTGGGAATCTTGTAGACTTCGCCATCTTCCTCTTGCCTGATTTGGAATTCTGCTTGTTTTAAACCTTGTAAAAGATTGCTTTTGTGTTTCAGAGGGTTCACCTGTTAATAGGATTTGTGGTGATCACAGAGGAGTTGTTGAATCATTTTCTAGGAGGGCGAAGAAGAAAAAGGTAAACTACTTAAGGCAAAGGAAGAATTAATTAGGGTTTTGAAATATTACTAAATGATGCAATTTTCAGTGGTTATGAGAGCAGGAGAGAAAAGATGGAGGGCTTAGCTCATCATTTGTTTCTTGAGGTAGGAAAGGGGCTCTTTGCAATATGTACTTTAGGTAGTAATCTCAATTTACGAGCGGGGCCACAAGTAACGTTCTTTAAGGTCCACAGTAATATACTGATGGAAGCAGTAATAAAATTTAATAAAAAAAACAATGTAAAAGCTTTCGAACCCTACCCTGGGTTCATCTTCCACTGAAGGTGAACCCAGGGTAGAAATGCGTCGTTTTGAATATGATGTAACATTTAGTTGAGAGCCTTCTAAAAAGTTCCTGCCGAAGGACAGTGACATTCGCTGGTATGCTCTACCCTTTCAGCCCCGCCCCAAGATTGACATATATATATATATATATATAATATATATATATATATATATATATATATATATATATATATATATATATATATATATATGTTGATGGAAATAGTGGAAGGAATTATGAAGATGGAGAGCCTGCAACACAGATGTATAAATCGGCATTTATCACAATACCAGAAACACTTGAGTGCATTAAACACCGGACTATCAGTATCATGAGTCAGATCACAAAAATAGTGTTGAGGATTGTTTTGAACAGAATGATAAGCTACTTCCTAGAAATTGGCAATCAACAATGTGGTTTTATGAGAGATAAAGAGACAAAGAAATGCAATTTTATTTGAGAATGTTGATGGAGAGAGGCAATAGAAGTGCAAAAAAGGATCTATATGTTTGTTTTGTTAACAATGAAAGGGCTTTTGATCGGGTTATATAGGTAGACCATATAAGGATACTGGAACATAAATATCGACGGGAAAGATCTAAGATTGATAAAGAATTTATATTGGAATCAAGAGGCATCAGTGAAAATAGAAAATGATGAATCAGAGACTCGGCACATCAAGAGAGGTGTAAGACAGGACTGTGTGTTATCACTTGATCTCTTCAATTTGTATAATGTAATGATAATGAGAGATCTCAGAGATATGGAAGGAATTAAGGTTGGAGGAGTCAATATTATTAATATCAGATATGCTGATGATACAGCACTTGTTGCATGATAAACCTCAAGCTTAATCAGTACTTTACAGCATTCAAGCAGAGAAAGAGGTCTGTCAATAAATATTAAGAAAACAGAAGTTATGGTAACACCAAGGAGGAAATCCCCCGTAAGAATAGATATAAGAATTAATGCTGAAACAGTTAAACAAACCGATAGTTTTAATTATTTAGGATTCACTGTCACAGTGATGGAAAATGCAAAAAAGATATGATGGCAAAAGATGTATTTGGTAAGATAAAAAAATTAGTCACAAACTCGAAAATATCTATGAATCTAAGGATGGAGGTTTGGGAAATGTTTTGTTTGGTCTGTATTGTTTGTATGGCTGTGAAACTTGGACCTTGAGGAGGGCAGACGAGGAGAGATTACAGGCTGCAGAAATGCAGAAATGTGGTTTTGGAGAAGGAAGTTAAAAATATCATAGACAGAAATGAAAACCTAATGATAAGTATTAGAGAGAGTAAGCGTTGAAAGAGAGCTTTTGGCCTCAGTGAGAGGTAAACAAATGCGGTTTGTGGGTCACATAGTGAAAAGACAAGAACTCTCTCAATGGTAAAATCAATGGAAGGAGACTGAGAGGAAGACCTAAACAAAATATATGGATGGATTGATGAGAATGACTTGAGCAAAAACGTCTACAGCTCAGTTGCTGCAGAGACCCAGAAATAGAGAGGAATGGCGAGCGATGATTGTCGACGTCCTTGGGGATATGGTGCCTGGATGATGATGGTGACGCGATAATTGTCAGCCTTTATTTTCCTTGAACTTTTGTTCGTTGGTCAGATTTTCCTGTTCAAAACTTTTTCAAGACAGCTTTACTATTATTATTATTCAGTGGATGAAACACCTATCATATAGAACGATGCCGAAGGGGCCATTAACTTTAAATTTCAAGTTTCCAAAAGACTATGGTGTTCATTAAGAAGAAGTAAGATGAAGAAGAGAAGAGAAATACATAAAGAAGAGATACACTTATTTTTTTTAATAATGAATAGATAAATAGATAAAAGTATATCAAAATACAAGGAAAACTGCAGATATGAAGGGAATAAGCAACTTTTATGTTAATTTGCCTTTGCCTATCAGGAGAACGTCCGATAAGTGTTTATTGAACTTTTTCAGGGGCTAGCTGCATCTTTTTTTCACAATATACATCTGAGTAGGTTTTTTTCAAAAAGAGAGGGGTTTTGATAGCCAGAGAAATGTTTTTCAAGAATGTGTGTGATAGTACTCATAAATTTAAAATAAATAAGGGAGAAATGATAATGGATATGAATTGAGAGAAGAGAATGAATCTCATGGTGAAAACATTTACGCGTTTCATCTGCAAACAGGAAAATGATAAACATTAAAACAACGAATACGAAAAATATCTTGAATTATCATTTTGTAGTATTACCAAACATACTACATTACAAAAATACTACCATTTTTGTTCCAAAAGGTTACAACTGTCCTGAGGAAAATTGTTAGTTTCATATTATGTCATTAAACCGTTAATGACTCACCCTTTCGTGTATGTGTGTGTGTGTCAGTATAGTTGTTTTATTTTCCGCTCCCCAAACCAAATTACAGATTTTTTTTTTTTTACTTTTTCCTTTTCCTTTTTCGGAAAAGGAAAATGATTCATAACAAGTAAACTGTGTCCTAAAGACCACCAACCGCCCCTATGAAAATTGAGTTTTTTTCCGATCTGATCGTCATTTTTTTTTTTACGCTCGATTCATATGACCAGGACTAACCAACAGTGCCACTACCTGTTCCTACCGAACATCCTTAAAACCAATCCTCCCCCCCCCTTTTTTTTTCTCTCCCAGACCTTGTCCTAAACCCGCTCTTATACCAGCACCATGCAAGCTGTGGATTTCAAAGCATTTACTGGGTTTGGGAAAGGGATGGGATTGACAGGACAACCCTTGTTTGACTGGGTCCAAGAAAAGGTAGCAGCTGCAAAGAAGGAGAGGGAGAACGAACAATCAAGACTTGATCTATTTTCAATGGAAGAAGAAGAGAGAAAGGATAAGAGGGAAGAAGAAGAAAGACTGGATAAACAGCAAGAAAGACTGGATAGGATTGAATGGAAAGAACTGGTGCTGGCAGTCCAACTCAGGCCCCAGCATACCCTCATTCGCCCAGGCTAATGCTTTCGTGTACAAATGGTCCGAAGCCAAACCCTAGGTGTGGCTCGATCGGGTGGGAATGGTACTCAACACCTACCCACTTGCTCCCACCAAAGTCTTTCTACTCATGGGAAAACATCTCGGAGGAAAAGGCCTGGTGGCCTTCAACACCTTCCCTGAGGAGGCTCAAGGTAAGTTGGAGGAAGTGTGAAAGGCGATCGTTCAGGTGTATGAAATCACCCCCGAACATTGGAGACAACGCTGGCGAGGCCATATAGGTCCCTCAGCAAGTGGTTAGTCTCTAGGTGCCTCTTCTGCAGCAATTCAAGATAGAAAATTTCATGTACTACACCCCTCCTGCACTTGCCATACACATCTGTGCGAAGCTCCCACGCATCCTGAGCTCATGAGTGCTTGCCGCCTTGTGGACTCATGGGACACACATCACGCCCATGGAAGTGTGTTAGGACGAAAGATCTGCCCTCCTTCTTTCACCTCCAGTCTCCCTCTGACCAAGAATGGGCATTCTCAGCAGCCCATTGTATGCGGTTTCTTGAAGAAACCCAGCCATCCCACTGAGCAGTGCTGTAACAGGACCCAGGCCCCTCCCAAGGTGCCTTTCAAATCCACCCCAACAAGTCCCCCGACTCCTTGGGTACCAAATAACGAACCAAACTACTCCTCAGGAGAAATACCCCAAAGAGATTTCAGCAATAAAACAATGCAAAGCCTGCACAGTATCGACTTTGTTCCCTTTACTCAGAGACCCCTGCTTATTTGCCCTGGGTTTCCACATACATGTCATCACCTCCTCGAGGTAATTACCCCCACCCGCTCATCAATGCCTTCGATGACACTAGTGCGCAGATCTCATTAATACGGGAGGATGAGGTCCCCCATGGGGCCCCCATTGACCGTCAAAACCTCATCACCCTTGAGAGTATCAATGGGGCTAAAACAATACTCCAAAATATGTACTTTTGCATTATCAAGCTACCTCCCTGGAGGTTATGACATCCTCCTAGGACAGGAATTCCAGTCCCCCTCCAATTTACGTCACTCCCAGGGTCCTAGCCCCTCCAATCATCAATCTGCATAAATACGTCTCAACCTTCACTGTCAGTGCCACTCAAGCGCCCTGTGTGGTGCCAGTCTCCGGCCATCAGAAAAGTGGAACCACTGAGAAATTTACTTCCTGTGACTGGCTAGGCTCCGCTACCCATGCCAGAGCACTCATCAGATCACCCTTCCGGAGGTCAAAGTTTTACCCCTAACCCACTGCTAGTCCCACTTGCGTGCCCTGAGTAGTGCCAAGCTCCATGCAACCCGAATGTCTAGCCCATTCAAAATTCCATCTCAGGGCCCAAGTGCACCCAGACTCTCCCTTCAGGAGATCCTAGTCAGAGTCCCCTCTCTTCTCCCGGCCTGACTCCACAATCAGTTTCGGTAAGAGAGACGGACTCCCATAACCACAGCAGAAGCTCATCACATGGCATGGCCTCGCAACCCATGCCTGAGCTGGTCAGTGTAACCTGGGTGAGCCTCTCACGACACCAATACCTCTTTCTCTCTTTCCTTGACCGTAGCTGACCAGTCCCTGCCCTTAGTTAGGACTCCGCCATCTCGCAATTCGGCAAAGAACTTAAGAAACTGCGACAGCTTGTATTAGGATCTTTAGGCAATTCCCCTGTTCCTAGTGCCACAGCGGTTGGAACAGGTGGCACTCTGTCTGCCTCAGACGTTCGGCCCTAATTCCACACACAACGTTGAACCGGAAGCTTAAAAGAGGCCCAAGGAAGAAGGGTAGATGGTGTAGAGTTTCCAGGTAGCTTAAGAGAACTCTTGAGTTTTCTTTGCATTAGTGCCAACCTGGCCCAGTGTCTCAATTTACCTTCCAAAGGAATCTGGCGCTTTTAAACCAGAGTAGGATGCCAGGTCTCTTCCTTAATTCACAATTCCTTCTTCTCGTAATATTTGCTCTTTTCAAATCTTTGGTCATTTTTATCTTTTTCTCTTTTTTCCCCTTTTTTAATTCTTCATTCAATTATATCTCGTACTTTAATCTCTTACTTTGGTAAATTTTTGTGGCAAACTTGCCCCTTTATGTATTTATTTCTAAGCCTATAGCGGCTCCTCACTTTTATTTTTATTCCAATTCTGCTAATGCAGAGTGCCAATTGCTAGATCTAATAGTGCTGTAAGTTCCCTCGAATTCCTTACTTTAGGCAGAAGTGCACATTTAGCCCTTTCAAGAGTTAAGAAATAAGATCTTGGAATATTAATCATAGATTCTTCTGAAAATACTCATAACTATCAGGTATCTATTAATTCCCAGTAAATATCCAAGCCAACGAATAGCACAGCTAAAAGTGGCCCCTATTGAATTAATATCATACTATTTTGTTCATGTACTTAATCCGTGCCCATAGGCACCCTTGACCTCAGTACCACGTCTGGCACTGTGCTGTTGTCCCAAGTAACGTGGCAACACCTAACCTAAGACCACGTATATACTTCGTTGTAATGCCTCATCAAGGCAAAGTAACTACTTTGACCACGTAAAGTTACTCCTACATTAAGTGCATGATTATTGTAACAATTACTTTAAGGAAAATTATTTAGTCATTGTATTTGATATTTCCAATATCTTCATCATTTTTGTAGCAGTTACTGATTTAAACATAACAGTAGCCTATGATTTATTTGTATTTAATGATTACGTTAATTTATTCAT
>NC_061096.1:2107672-2110172 GCF_015104395.2 Macrobrachium nipponense
TTCACAAAGCCTCGCAAGAAAGAAACGATGATCAGACATACACAAATCATGATCACATTGCCAGAGAGAAAAGACCCAGGAAGGATCTGTCATCAGAGGTATGACAAAGAAGGTAAGATCCTACCACTGATAAGATGTCGTACCTTCAGTGCAGGGCAGAAGTTACTTCAGAAGCAGAAATTCTAAACGATGAATGCATTGCGTGTGAACCTCATGGAAGAGAGCCCATTGTAAATGATACTATTTACCATCATTAATGTTACAAAGATCATCTACAGAAGCAGCCTGAGAAAGACATAGCAAATGATCCATATGAATGTGCATTTGCTCATATACTAGTTGATGAAGTGCACAAGGAAATATTAGAAAACCACAAATCGATGAAAACCAGCATACTCTTGGACCATTCAAGAAGGGAAAGAAAGTGCAAACTACAAGCTGCAGAAACTGAAGAACCGTTCGATGAAAACATTTGGCAAGAGAATATCATTTTTGGCACTCAAGAAAACGATGGGAATCTGAAATAGTTTTCAACTTCACCATTCCTAAAGGTCAGGTTGTTGAATCTGCAATGATTATTGCAAATGACATAACCGCAGCAGCTCTTAATTAATGATGATGATGATGAAGGCTGGGAAGATAATCCCATGCAGAAGTCTGATCTCCACCATTCAGCCATATATCTCAGACATCCGCAGAAGAAAGTTAAACATGATAGAGTCAGATTGCCAGTTACCAGAAGATGCCAAGTTTTTGACCTGGATAATGTGTCCAACAGAATTTGGTACTGCCGACAATGCAGATATCAAATCAGCATACCCTGATCTGTACTGGAGGGTGATGTCAGTTGGACAGGACTTGCTGTACAATGTAGACCAACCTCAAAGTAACCAAACATCTTAAAGTGCCTAAGAGAGTTCCCTGTCGATATTATCATGCTGACCAGGAGCTGTGGAGTACGATTCTTATTCTTCCATGTTAGCAGAGAATAAGAATCATAACAAAGCTCACTATAAAACGTCTCTAAATGTTTGCCAGAATTAGCACAAGGCGTGGCAAGAAGAATGGTGAATGTTGGTGGGTGGGGAACAACTGGCGAATGTTAACAAATAAACCACGAAGAAAAATATGCTTATTTATTTAAATTTCTTCAATGGTTCAACAGACGTTAAACGACGAAAACAGCGAGAAGTTAAATAACTAATTGTTAGCACATAACTGCTTACGTTACCAACAATGACTACTTAAAAGAATTAAATAATGACGAAGAGATCTTTTCCAATAAGAAAAAAAACATGTAATAAAGCTTTTAAGATACACATTATATATCATTTTCTACATTCCTTTTAACTTTGTCGCTACGCGGCATTAAGGATCTTACCTGACTCCAGTTAATAGGATGATCTAAATCTCTATGTACGAATAATGCATTCGATATTCGACCAGTTCTCAATAAATATCTGTGCTGTTTGATTCGTTGTGAAAGAGATTTTCCAGTTTGTCCGTAATATATTTCATCACACTTTCTACAAGGAATTTCTTATAAACAGCCAGAAACAGCCTTACGAGAATTTTTTATTACTAAACTCTTAACATTAATATTAATGAAAACAACATGTATGTTGAAAACTTTAAAATTCTTGGAATTCTAGAAAAAAAAAATATTTTAGTTTAACTAATGACAAACTTGAATTTAGTAAACATAACGTGATGAAAGGTTTTTAGAAATTTCTAGAATTCTAAAGCTTTTAAACATAAATGTTGTTTTTCATTAATATTAATTTTATGCGGTTTAGTATTAAAAATTCTCCCCATGATGTTCCCTCGGCTGCATATATGAAATTCCTTGTAAAAAGTGTGATGAAAAATATGACGGACACATTGAAAGTCTTTCACAACGAATAAAACAGCACCAATATTCATTGAGAGACCTAGTCGAATTTCGAATGCATTATTCGTACATATGTGAAATTAGATCATCCTATTAACTGGAGTCAAGCAAGATCGTTAATGCCGTGTAGCGACACAGTTGTGTATGTGTGCGTCTTTGTGTGTATGTGTGTGTGGATATGGGTGTCTCCACAAACACATGCAGCTTGCAAGGATCAGTAAAACAAGGATTGCATGAACAACACGATGGAAGAAACCCCTTTAATGACTCCCAGACTTTATTAGGAATGTGCAGTCATCCTGTGTATACAAACACACACACACACACACACAATATATATATATATATATATATATATATATATATATATATATATATATATATATATATATATATATATATGTGCGTGTAAGAGAGAGTGTGTGTGTGTGTATATATATATAATCAGGATGACTGCACATTCCTAATCCACATCATACAACTATGTAGAAGAGTACGTCATCAGCAGGAAGTCAAGTTCCTACACAAACACAAAGAATATTTCACCTTTATCCAACTGTATTGTGCTTCCTGACTACTGAGACTCCTGATTTCCCGTATCTCTTTCAC
>NC_061096.1:2115172-2132893 GCF_015104395.2 Macrobrachium nipponense
CTGCGTAACTCCGTCCAGGCAGTCTCAATTTAAGAGGGGCCTGTTCAACGTGACTGTCCAAAGATTCCTTTTCCAGATGACAATCTTCGCCGGAGGCAGACAGCCGGGGAAGGGAGCCAGCCTTGAGAAGAGAAAGAGCCAGGCCTACAAGTGGGAACACGTGCTTTGGCAGCCATGATATAGGCCAGGCGACCTCACCACTACATAAAATGACCAGAGACGCCAGGTCTCTCTCTCAGAACGCTGCAGGAATTACCAGAGGACACTTAGAGTCAACCTTGCCTGGTCCCTTGTATTTCCCCCATGTGCTTGCCTTCGTGCCAGTCCTTGTTTTTTTTGTTTTTTTGTTTTTTTTGTATGTGGCATTCCTCTCCATTTTCCTCCCTCCATCGCTGGCACCCTATCGAAGAGCACACGGTCAAGATTGACGAAGATGAAGTACCGGAATAAGGTTTCTTTAAAAAAGTCATGATTCTGTTATTCTCTGCCTAGATTATTTCCATTGTGCAAAGACCCACTGGGATTTTGTATTTAATTATCAAGTGTTAAAGTATTTGTGCATTTTAATTACGACAGAACTCAGTTGCCTTGGCACCTTCTATGCAATCCTCAGTTCCTTTTGTCTTACAGTTTCTTGTAACTGTCTTGCATACCATTGCAGAACTGCCGTGGCTGTGGAACCAACTCTTCAGCTCTACATATGTGCAGTGGCCTTATGCCACCCCTATTCTAACCCCATATGATTCTCCATTTGTGAAAACATCATCAACGTGGAATATTTATTCTGTATATAATTCAGTCATTTAGCAGGACTCTTATTCCCTGCCCAGTAATTCCATTGTCTTCTGATCTGTTTGTTTTATGTCAATATAATTAAGTGAAACCCTTGTGCTTACTTAGTCTTAAGTAATTTGAAGAAGGCCCTAAGCCATTATTTCCCTTAATTGATGTTCTATGGATCTGCATTGACAATCTTACATGTCAGATCTCCCAGGAATTTGAGGTAGTTTCTTGGTAACTAGTATAATGAACTCCCTGTCAAAATCTGTTGCGCCCAGAATTCCCATTAGCAATGTCATAATATATATTGTAACGAAATTGGTTCTTTTTAATAGCCCACTAGAACCAGACATTGACATAATTAGATTCTCAAAAGCAGGAAGGGTTTGAAACAAAGACTCACAATGAAATCTAACATTATATCAATAAAGTATATAAAAAACAAATATATAAGATTTCCAGTCAGAAGATTGACACAACCACCCACATTACAATATCAACACTCGAGGCCCAAATAGTTGCACTGTCGCATCTCACCAGTAAATATTTCTGAGGGATAACTACACCTATTGCGCCATAACCCTCGCTGACAGATGATAGCTATGTAATATAACCTTGATGAATGAAGAAGCTGACCAGTCTTATAACTAGAAATTAACACAATTATGCCCTTACCACAGAGCAAAACAGGGAAAAGCCATATAATGTCTGCAGATTTTGAGATGGCTTGTAGAGAGCGGAGTTCCTCGCCAATACTGAAGTGCTACAGCTTTCCATCCAACATTCCACGAGGACCTCAAAGAAAATATCTTCATTCAGAAAATACTCAAAAGTTGATGGCAGATGATTCCTTGAAACTCACACAATCCTCATGTCCGTCTCCTCCCCTGGGTTTTCTTAGTCTCCGTCGTTCATCCTTCGTCTCTCTCTCACTTCCTCTCACCACAGACATGGAAATGCAAAACAAAAAAAAACGAACAAACTCCATGGGTGACGTAACTGACTACGCACGCGAGTAATAGATGACGCTAAAGTGACTAGAAAGCTTATTTGCTTAAGTAACATAGAAATGTACTTTTATCATAAATTTAAGATTCTCAAAGTATATCTACGTTAAAAGCAGGTATGTGACAATATATATATATATATATATATATATATATATATATATATATATATATATATATATGTATAACAGAATCACGAAAGTTAGGAACGTGATAAATCCATAAATAAAGATAAATGCACGAAGGAAAAATAAACGAAGGAGTCTGCGAGATCTTTCGGCTTAAAAGCCCTTTACTGAAGCAGATACTGACAAAAATACGAGAAAAGACAATACAAGAAGGTTCGTATAACTGACAGATAGGGATTATAAAAGGATTAGTGCCTAGAATCCGACACACCTGGAAGATAAGAAACCTTCCCAAACAAGCATAAACAAAGGGTGCAATTAAAGGTTTAAGACAATCATCTCAGATACAATCTCCAGACAATTAAAGGATTATAGGTGACAGCTATACGGAACCTGGTAAACAAAACCATATTCACAAAACATGACAGACATACATTACAATAAAATTTTTAATAACTCTAAGGCAACTGATTTTTATTTAAGTCAGTCAATTATATATTTGAGGTCATTCTTAAACATGTTACAGATACAAGGTCTAAATGAAAAAGGTCCACGACTAACATTGAAATTACAATGAAAGTAAGTTGTATTAAAGCAGATTCTAAAAGATTTCGTGATAAGACATCTCTTGACCGTTGCAATTACTGAACTGTCAATCCAATTAATTCGGTGGTTGGTGTTCACTTAAATGAATAAATAATGCATTAGATTTTTGCCCAGTTTTTACAGAGTATTTATGCTGGCTTATCCTTACTTTCCTAAGCCTTGCTCGACTGTCCGAGATAGAAAGAGGGACAATCCATACATGGAATTTTATATATTATGTTGTTGCTTTCTCTGGGGGCCATTTTTTATTAACATTCTTTTTAGTGTGTTATTATAGGAAGAAACAAGGTTGACATTAAAAGCTTTTAACAATGGTTTAATGGTTTCAAATCCGTTAAAATAAGGCAAACTGAGAATGTTCTTAGAATTTTCTTTCTGTGTGTTGTTTTCAGTATAAAACTTTTTGTGGGCTTTATTATAACAAATGTCTAATATATGTGAAGGATAGCATATATCTTTCCCTATTTTTCTTATGTATTCAAATTCTTGATCCAAATATATGATAAAATCTCGTATAGTATCACTTTGGTTAATTGTTTGGGTTATGTCTTTTATGTAGTACGTGTGTGTGTGGATGAATGGCTACTACTAATAAATGTCCAATAGCAGTAGACAAAACGGATCTACTATCTCTCCCATTGCCAATAAAGATGATACTTTAAGGAATCGGAAGTCCTGTAGAATTCATCTGTAGTTTCCAAGAACTGACTTTTCCCACAAGAAAATATTAGATGGTTTTTAATATCAACAGCACTAAAATCGGAAGTGTGTGTGTGTGTTAGTGTGTTGGTATAACTGTGTAAATACACATGAGCAAGGACACATAAAGACATATAGGGGCACAATTCAATTTAAATATACATTTATGTACATTCTGTAGTATATTTGTCATACATCTGGGAGTGTTTTCTTATATACATTTTGTATTTTTCCCCGTTATGTATTCTGTTTTCCCATTCTACAATTATCCATGTCATAACTGACCTTTTATTGGTCATTTATGTGCTTATATTTGTTCATAAACTACTCATATGTGTGCTAGATATCGAAGGAGAGTTCCCTTATAGAAAACACTATCCGGTGAAACGGGTTCTCCTGTCCACTACCACCAGCCAATGGAAGGTCGTTTACAAAGACGTTTTGCCAAAAACTGAATCTTTGAGCCAATGAGGGCCATAGAAACGTTGTGTATGGTGGAGGCATCTGATTGGTCAAAGCAATTCCTTCTCTGACAAAGGAAGGGAAGGAAGGCTCAGGATAAGTCTAAGAAGCAAGATGGAAGGTGGTGTCTTCGTCAACAAGAGCTTACGACATGAAGTAGAAAAGGATTCTGTCAGAAGAACAGGGAGTTGGAAGGTAGGTTTGCTGACAACTGTGGGTCATCATATTCTTGAATTTTATTGGAGTGACCGTTGGGAATCTGGAAATTGTCCAGGAAATGGCTGATGTGCTCCTCACGCAATTGATCAGGTTCCAAACTTTCGAAAAATACTCAGATTGTGAAGTCCCTCAAGGTTCAATACCCTAGTATAGGCTACTATTCATAATGATTATGTATTTTTTTTTACCCAATATCTGAGGTGGTTAATGATGGGTAAGGTCTATGGCGCATAAGTCTCTCTCTCTCTCTCTCTCTCTCTCTTCTCTCTCTCTCTCTCTTGGATATACACACAAACATTGTCAACAGTTTGTGTGTGTAATAAATACATTTTAATATTACAGTATCTGTAAATAAAAACCCATGACCTGAGGTCATGGCATTAGGAGGGTCCTACGTGACCAATGCAGATCTAGATTACGCTATGCGCTGTCTGCAGTAGCCTGGTTTAAATCTGTTACATTGTCATCATTTTGCATTACTGATAACTTTGCACAACAACTTCCATGGGAAGCGGTTTGACCTGTTAACCTACCGCCGGAAACTTGTAACTTCCAAGCCGGCGGACTAACGTATTTTTTATATGAAATCGCTGAGATAGCTAATGTTACGCTATCGACGTGATGCTTTAGAATGGCAGTTCCGTGCCAGCATTCAAACATATCGGTCTCCCGACCGAACTGCATCTCTTTGTATGGAGTTACAGAATAAAGTTGTTATACCTTTTCAACTTATCTGTTTGAATCCTCTCCTTTAGTTTAAGAAGAACCACTCTACTAAGTATCACATAGGAGTGGAAAGGAACCAGAAATACTTACGAATGACAGTCGTAAGGTGAGAAACAAAAAGTCTTCGCAAAGCGAAGAGACTAAGACTGGTGGCAGCTTTAGACGAAGAATAAGATTAACAAGACCCATATCAGCCGACCGAAGAACTACAACAACCAACTTCCACCTTCAAAATCAAAACTAAACAGAGGAAACGGGATCTTCAATCAACGCAACATTTTATGAAGACGAAGATATGTCCTTCATCGAGAAGAATACAAGCATCAACATCGACGTTTGAGTGACTGTTGTCACTTATCTTCTTGAGAATCAACACGGACGAGAGCAGCATCGAACATCAACAGAAAGAAGAAAACACATAAAGGAAACACAAAGGAAACATCGCGCGATCACTAGCAAGGACGCAAAGAGTAGAGCAAGAGGAAGTAATGCGAGGACGGAGGCCGTGACGTCATCAATCTTGGACTTCTTCATGCATCGTGAGCCTGAGAGAAGACCGTGACGTCGTCACGACTTCCGACGTGACGACGACAGGAACTGAGACGTCATCCCGTGTCAACAATCCTTCACCATATAATCTTGAGCTAAGTACCATTTTATCTATTCAGGTTCTTTTCCTCAGTGAAGTGTTGTTTCATCAGGAGTTGATCGTCCAGTATTCTGGGGGTGAGTTGTTCGCCATCTTAATCTTCCTTCATTACAGAATCAATCTTCAACTACGAGTTCTCGCCCGCAGATTATTTTTTTTTCTTCTCGTTGTTGCTAATCGTTTCTTGCAGGAATTCTCCGTATAATATTTTATCAAATTATCTGTATTTTTGTATCTATTGGGGGATTTTCCTATTACTATAACACATTTATACAGTATATTGCATATGCGTTTACGTAGTGGTCGAGTGTACTCTTATAGATATTTTGATAGGACCGCAAGGAATAGAAGTGATGAAGAAAAAAGTAAAAGTGAACATGGCAACTACTCCGGCTGGCAACCCCAATGTGGTGACTCTCGTGAGCGCGAGGTCAGCAATTGTCCCTTTTCAAGGTCGGGTCAATGGGTTCCTGCCTCAAATGTTGAGGCATGGATCTCATCTGTAAGACGCTCATTTAAATGCAAAAAGCATCTCAGACCCAGCAGTACAATTACAGGAGGCCAAAAGCTTCATAGACTTTGCTAAAGGAGACGCAAGTGGCTTATCTAAGGGGTGTTTCTTTCCAAGAGGCGACTACATGGGACGAGTTCAAAATCAGATTACGTGCCGTGTATGGGGGTGAAGAGGCTTTAGATGTAGTATTGGCATTGAGAAATATCCTTAACCAAGCCTCCATGACTCCAGGCTTAATGTTACTTGTCGAGCGGGCGGTGCTAATTGCCGACCGGCTAAATGAATATCAAGTTAGTTTAAGTAACTCCGGGTGGGTTACGAGTGCCAAAATCGCCGTGAAAGATTTTATCCGTTTGATTTACCTTACGATATTACTGCAATGTTGCCTGAGCGTTAGTGCGGTGTTTTGACAAAAAATTGATCAGCCCAGAAGTACGGAATTAGATGTGTATAAACAAATAAAAAAACACATGTCTAAATGTACCGACCTAGATCCTTCGCTCATTCAAGTTTTTGCAAAAAATGAGAACAAGCCACAACAATAAACGTGGTACATAATAATAATCAAGTTGCAGGGATGGTTTGTTATAACTGTAAACGACCAGGTCACATGATTTCAGACTGTCGGACGCGTTTTTGTTCAATACATAATAGTTCCACTCATTCATATAATCGTTGCTACTCGAGGAAATCAACAGCAGTATCTTACAAACACGCAACCAGTTGCCAGTGCAATAAAAAGAAGGGTCCTCAGTACTATAAAAAGAAACAAGCAAACGGAAATGCTGCACAACAGCAGAAACAAACAACTCGTGCTTCAGGTACCTCTGTTCCTGGGCCGTCTAGCCAGAACTTGCAAGGTCAAGCGAATTTTCAAGTGTGATAAACAAAGCAAATACCACGTAGTTCGCTCCAAGGGGGGAGAGGCGATGTTGGGTCATCAATATCAACATCTTTTGTATCAAATAATCAAGTTTAATCATTTATCAGATCATTGTGAGGCAATTGATTTTCCTATGAAAACACACGGCCGAATCCAAAAAATCTGTGCAGGTTCCCGTAGATTTGCAACAAATTCATGCATTATTAGTCAAGACGAGTGCGACCCCCCACCTTACATGCAGTAATTTGGACCATAAGTCATTCACTTTGTTCTTTGATTCTGGTAGTCCCACGTAATATCATGGATTTAAGGACTCATCATTTACTCTTTTCAAACTTTCCCTATAGAGAAGTCCGGATAAGGCTCTCAGGCATAGGAAATAATGAATTAAATGTGGTAGGAGTAACTCATGTACAGTACAAGGTCGGTAAGCGCACGTTTTCCGATACCTTTATCGTTGTACAAAACATTAATATGTATCCCGCAGTAATTATCGGATACCCGTCTATGGGCACTCAAAATATTACCTTAGCACCTGCAAAACACGGCGTGTATATCAAAGGAAAATTCTATAAGTCTTCTAATACCCTAAAATCAGTTTTAGATAATAAAGAGACAGACAGAGTAGTCACTTACATTAAGAAGAACAATCACCTGTCTCATGAACCAAGAAATAATACATGCAACCCAACAGAACTCTCGCTCGCCCGTAATATCAGCTTGCACGCAAACTCTCGAGCCGAACGTAACTTCGAACATATTAGTGCGTGTAAAGAAAACCTTGCCAGGATCTGAAACGTTAATCCTTTCCGAAACTCTGAAAACACATGGATTATCCGTCACACAAGCCATTTATACAGTCAGCTCACAACAACAATGTCACATCGAAGTCTGTAATCATTTGAATACCACTTTTAGGTTAATCCACAAAAATCAACATATCTTGGATGCGGAAGTTTATAAACATCGCATTCTTACCGTAGCTGAGATAAATCACGCACAATCAGTTGCGGATGAATCCCTTTTGCAATCTATAAAGAACAAAATCCAAAATAAGGACATTCAAGAGAAGAAATTCAGCAGAAATTTTTGAATCTTTTAACTGAATATCATGATTTTTTTTTCCACTACTACGGATGGAACCTTAGGAAAAAACGGATGTCATCGAGCATCAAATAAGGCTCAAGGAGCAAACAGAAAGTAATCTATGTACCTTCGTACGACTTCCTATGAAATTTCAGAATGAGATAACAGAGGAAGTAGGTAAAATGCTAAAAGAAGGAGTCATTAGGAAATCAAACAGCCCTTATAATTTTCCGTTAATAGTAGTACCGAAAAAGATCGAACTTGGCGGATATGCGCTCGATTTTCGTCGTTTAAATGAAGAAACAATCCCTGACCGATTCCCAGTACCATGTACTGATGATATCCTATCTCTACTAGGTCAGAACAAATATTTCACCAGCTTGGACCTACTAAAAGGATTTCACCAGATTCCGTTGGAACAAGAGAGTATCCCATGCACTGGCTTCAGCACAGCCAGGGGACATTATGAATTTTTGCGTATGCCTTTTGGTTTACGTTGTGCTCCCATAACTTTTACTCGTATGATAAACATGTGTTTGGAGACTTGTTAGGAGATATCCTACATGCCTACATGGACGACCTAGTAATCTTTTCCAATACATTAGAAGAACATCTACGTAAATTAGAGTTAGTACTACAAAGACTAAGGCAGCATAATTTAAGGGTAAAGATAAGTAAGTGTGAATTTTTTAAAACAGAACTAGTCTATTTAGGTTTCACGGTTTCTAGTGAAGGTCTTAAAGTAGTCCATGATAAGGTACGGCTATCCGTAACTTCCAATACCTACTAACGTCAAGGGAATAGAGCAATTTTTAGGGTGTAGCGGATACTATAGGGGTTTTATTAGACTACTCCATCATAGCCCTCCCCTAAACCCTAACCGATCTTATAAAAAAGGGCGTAGATTTCATATGGTCTGAAATTCATCAACAGGCGTTCGATAAATTGAAAGATGAACTGTGTAGTTCTCCTATCTTGAAATTTCCTGACTTCGGTAAGGAATTCTTCATAGCAACAGACGCCTCAGACCTAGGAGTAGGTGGGGTATTGCTTCAACAATACAATAGACAGTTTTTCCCTATAGCTTTTTATTCACGTAAACTGAGACCTTCTGAAAGTAAATATGCAGTAATAGACAGGAAGGGCTCGCTATTGTTAATTCACTTCGTGCATTTTAAATTTTATAATATAACGGTTATTTTTTATCCCGTCAAGGTTCTCACTGATCATAAGCCCCTAACCGACTTCTTTAAAGGCTTTAGTCCCACAGCCCTAAGCGAACTCGGTGGCACATGATCATCCAGGACTTTTGGCGCGAGGATCGGGTATTTACCTGGGAAAGCAAATATCATTGCTGACGCATTATCACGCAACCCCTCTTCATCTTGTACCGAGCAATTAGCTGAATTAATAGATATCTTAACCTCCACGCCCATTGTTAAATCTATATCTGAACAGGAAGATCTGGGCTGGAGTGCTGAACTATTACAGACAGAACAAAGAAAAGATCCGCAAATAGAAAAAATCATCATTGCGTTAAACGGAAATCCGAAGGAAAAAGGAATACATAAAGTATAAGCAGCAGAATTATATCATCAAAGATAAATATCCTGTGTAGATCCGTGACGAGGAAAACCCGCAACACACCACAGTTGAATAACAATCAGGTGGTGGTACCTATCTCACTCATACCCACTGTCTTAAAATGGTTGCATGAAAATCCACTGCATGGACACCCGGGTTATTCCTTAATGTCACAGAAAGCCAAATCCTTATTTTATTGGCATACGATGCTTACAGATATAAAAAAGCACATAGCAAATTGTCGCACTTATCAAGAATACAAAGGGCACACGAAGACACCTGTCAGCCTAGGGGCTTACCCCGTGCCAAATCAACCCTTTGAAAGAGTACATTTAGATTTATTAACAGGATTTTACGAGTCAGACAGAGGAAATAAGCACCTCCTAGTAATCATAGATGCTTTGACTCGATATACAGAACTGATAGCACTTAAAACAAAACCGCAGTCGAGTGCGCTAGAAAGTTTTACGAGTGCTACATTTGTAAACATGGAATCCACACACCATTATATCAGACTCGGCGGGAGTTCAATAATCATTTCCTTAACTCCTTGTGCGAATTCCTTTGTATAAAGAAATCAATACCATGATCTATCACCCAGAGTCTAATGGGCTAGTGGAAAGGGACAATCGTAAGGTTTTAAACATTTTAAGGGTCACCTTAGGGGGGGCAGACCCCAACTGGGACATTGCCATACCTGCAGTACTAAGTACACTTAATCACTCGTATCATGTGTCTATTAAAATGACACCGCACGAGGCACTGTACGGTATCCCAGCTAGAACACCTTTCCATGTACTAACGCCTACAACTAATTTATCAAATCCTCTAAAGGATGTTATGGATGCAAGCATAAGTCGATATAATATACTTCGTAAGAATCTAGAAGAAGCACAAATAATAATGAAAAAAAATCATGATAAAATAGCTAAGCCAACTAGAACATATGCCGTGGGCGATCAGGTATACATACAAGTATACGTACGTAAAGGTTTAAATTATAAACTGACACCTAAGTTTGAAGGCCCGTTTAAACATTTTAGAAATATTAACGGCCAATAGATTTAGGGTTCAAAATGTATCCAAACCCACTGATGTGAGAATAGTTCCATTGGCACATATCAGAATCTAAAGAAAGGTAGATGGAGTGAGGGAAAAAATGGATGTATTTATGAAACTTGTATAATCATTTATATATATATATATATATATATATATATATATATATATATATATATATATATATATATATTAATCATATTTGTATGTAAACCTATTCTTTTACACGAGGTTATTACATATATTTTACTCATTGCAGGTTTTCAAAAATGAATCTGTTATTGTTAGGAGTGATATTGTGTGTTCAGACATCTTTGTTGTATGGAAAGAGCGTTAGGACGAAAGAAATAGAATTTAATCATGGCTCGATTATCGAGAGAACAGACGATGTTTTCATAGTGTCAAGTAATATAGTCATAGAAGTGGATATGCAGGCCATATTTTTGCCTGAAGATGACGTCCTTAACTTAAAGAATGACCTGATGAGGTTTGCCATTTCGCTTAAGGAAATGCACCAACGTAATTTTCATGCTAACTCAGAGATTTCGCTAGCTCAAACCCTAAGCGTCGCGGAAATGTTGTCTTATGACATACAAAATAAAACCGCCGAGGCAGAGGAACTTGCTCGTGACCTGCTGATGTGGTCTGTGCGGCACAATAATCTCGAACAGCCGCAACCCGCTTATTCTGGCTGGACTAAACATCTTAGGATCTGTTGCGAATCTAGGCTTAGGAATTTCAAATCGCCTTAAGATAAATAATCAAAATAAAAGAATTGAGTTTTTGCAACAGAAAACCGAATTAGCTTTGTCCGAACTTCGCAGTCAGTTATCTTCAATCAATCAAATAATGAGTATAGTAAACGAACATTCAAATAATATCGATCAGGTCATGGAAGTTCAACATTTGCTGGCTACTTTAGCTTACTATAGTTCGAAAATAGATATATCCGTGTGAAAATATCACATTTTATTGAGAAATCAAAGATTATGTAGAAGCTATTACGTTAGCGACAAAGGGTGTGTTATCTCCACACCTCATGCCTATTAAAGACCTGACGTTAACTTTGGAAAACGGATGGGAGAAACTAGGTTATATTCCTTTATTAGACGCCCATAAAGTAGAGTTCTATTATAGCCTAATATCAGTCAGCGTTGAAAATTATAGGATTATGATCACCATAAATACCTTTTGATTCTTCCGATGCTTGGCAATCATACAAAATAGCACCGTTTTCCTAATTTCATGATGAATAACTCAAGTCCCGTAATATCCAATTTGACGGGGCATGTACTGATTTCTTCTGATAGGAATCATTTACAGTCATTAAAGACTTAGATAAACTCACTCACTGTTCAGTAGCCATGAATAATAAAATTTGTACAGCTGACTCTTTTGAATTCTATCCTATATCAACGGATTCATGTGAGTTAGTCATCGTGCTAAACGGCTCTCTCTCTCATACAAGCGAAGGTTGTCTGGGGAAACTTTATCCCTTTTACAGTAATAAATTCAATTACAGAATGAATAATGGTTCCTGGGTCCGTTACGACAAAGCCGGATTCCACGTCGTATGTCCAGATGGGACCACCGCCCATTCCCCAATCTTTGTAGCAGCTGATGGTTGTACGGGGACATCTACAAACTACACCGTCAGAGGGGTCAACACGATAATACGTGAGAAGGCGTATTTTGCGAACTATACTTGGGCGTCTACAATTTATCCCATCACTACCTCTCCCATACAACGCGGCGGGTGGCTCATCGTTTTGACGCAACTGGCCGAGATGAACCACGCGTCACCGACTTATGCAGGTGGAGAAAATCTTCGTTACTACATTCTGCTGGCCGTGTTCAGCGTGACGGCCATATTGGTTATCGCCGTCAACATCTTTGCTTGGCGTAGGCTGAGGCGTAAACAGAAGGATCTCCAAGGAAACGTATTGTCCCGTCTAGATGACGTACCCGTTAAACTCAAGTCGTTTGAGTTTAGGGCCGCCTGAAACTGGCCACTTCATTTTGTGCCTAGGGAAATTGTCTGGAATTGTGTTGTGTGAAAAGCGGTCTGTATGCTGGCAAAAATGTAGGACAAGAAAGACTCATGCCTTTGCATTTGAACAGTTAAAGTATCTCCCGGGCACCTAATAAAATATACCAGCCCTATATATTGCATTTGTGCACAATTACACAATTATACTATTATACAATTGTACAATTATATTTACCTATTACAAAGAGTGACAAGTACTCTTTAACAATTATCCATGATCATGCCATAATCTATGCAGTAACCACTATTCTTAATCAGGTTACCTATTACCATAATATCATGTATACATGTTAATCTTTTGATTTTTACCTTTTTATTATTTTTGGGTACCTAATCATTATTATTACCAAACATGGATCTAGATTTTTCCATGCATTTATCTTTGTTTATGAATATGTCAAAAAGGGTATGTAACAGAACCTTTTTATGCATTTAATCACTTATTACGTTTATACCTAAACATATGTTACGAGCACGCTCCTAAGAAACAATGTTTAAAGTAACTTTTGTTATTCAAGGCTTGAATGGTAGCAGACCGAGCCTAATGTAATAAATACATTTTAATATTACAGTATCTGTAAATAAAAACCCATGACCTGAGGTCATGGCATTAGGAGGGTCTACGTGACCAATGCAGATCTAGATTACGCTATGCGCTGTCTGCAGTAGCCTGGTTTAAATCTGTTACATTGTCATCATTTTGCATTACTGATAACTTTGCACAACAACTTCCATGGGAAGCGGTTGACCTGTTAACCTACGCCGGAAACTTGTAACTTCCAAGCCGGCGGACTACGTATGTTTTTATATGAATCGCTGAGATAGCTAATGTTCGACGTGATGCTTTAGAATGGCAGTTCGTGCCAGCATTCAAACATATCGGTCTCCCGACCGAACTGCATCTCTTAGTATGGAGTTACAGAATAAAGTTGTTATACCTTTTCAACTTATCTGTTTGAATCCTCTCCTTTAGTTTAAGAAGAACCACTCTACTAAGATATCACATAGGAGATGGAAGGAACCAGAAATACTTACGAATGACAGTCGTAAGGAGAAACAAAAACAAAGTCTTTCGCAAAAGCGAAGAGACTAAGACTGGTGGCAGCTTTAGACGATAATAAGATAATCTCTCCTTCTTGAAACAATAACTCCTGCTGTAGCTTCAGAACACGTCTATGCTGGCAAGGCAGATTCCAGAGGTCCTTCCTTCCATGCTTTTGCCTGTCAGTGGAGAGATTTGGGTACAAATATTCAAGTATTCATTGGATCTTTTGGTTTGTATTTTTTTAATTAACTATCGTACCAGTAATATATGATAAATCTCGTATAGTATCACTTTGGTTAATTGTTTGGGCTATGTCTTTTATGTAGTACGTGTGTGTGTGGATGAATGGCTACTACTAATAAATGTCCAATAGCAGTAGACAAAACGGATCTACTATCTCTCCCATTGCCAATAAAGATGATACTTTAAGGAATCGGAAGTCCTGTAGAATTCATCTGTAGTTTCCAAGAACTGACTTTTCCCACAAGAAAATATTAGATGGTTTTTAATATCAACAGCACTAAAATAGGAAGTGTGTGTGTGTTAGTGTGTTGGTATAACTGTGTAAATACACATGAGCAAGGACACATAAAGACATATAGGGGCACATTTTCAATTTAAATATACATTTATGTACATCTGTATTATATTTGTCATACATCTGGGAGTGTTTTCTTATATACATTTTGTATTTTTTCCCCGTTATGTATTCTGTTTTCCCATTCTACAATTATCCATGTCATAACTGACCTTTTATTGGTCATTTATGTGCTTATATTTGTTCATAACTAACTCATATGTTGTGCTAGATATCGAAGGAGAGTTCCCCTTATAGAAACACTATCCGGTGAAACGGGTTCTCTGCCACCAGCCAATGGAAGGTCGTTTACAAAGACGTTTTGCCAAAAAACTGAATCTTTGAGCCAATGAGGGCCATAGAAACGTTGTGTATGGTGGAGGCATCTGATTGGTCAAAGCAATTCCTTCTCTGACAAAGGAAGGGAAGGAAGGCTCAGGATAAGTCTAAGAAGCAAGATGGAAGGTGGTCTTCGTCAACAAGAGCTTACGACATTGAAGTAGAAAAGGGATTTCTGGTCAGAAGAACAGGGAGTTGGAAGGTAGGTTTGCTGACAACTGTGGGTCATCATTATTCTTGAATTTTATTGGAGTGACCGTTGGGAATCTGGAAATTGTCCAGGAAATGGCTGATGTGCTCCTCACGCAATTGATCAGGTTCCAAACTTTCGAAAAATACTCAGATTGTGAAGTCCCTCAAGGTTCAATACCCTAGTATAGGCTACTATTCATAATGATTATGTATTTTTTTTTACCCAATATCTGAGGTGGTGGTTAATGATGGGTAAGGTCTATGGCGCATAAGTCTCTCTCTCCTCTCTCCTCTCTCTTCTCTCTCTCTCTCTTGGATATACACACAAACATTGTCAACAGTTTGTGTGTGATAAACTACATTTTAATATTACAGTATCCTGTAAATAAAAACCCATGACCTGAGGTCATGGCATTAGGAGGGTCCTACGTGACCAATGCAGATCTAGATTACGCTATGCGCTGTCTGCAGTAGCCTGGTTTAAATCTGTTACATTGTCATCATTTTGCATTACTGATAACTTTGCACAACAACTTCCATGGGAAGCGGTTGACCTGTTAACCTACGCCGGAAACTTGTAACTTCCAAGCCGGCGGACTACGTATGTTTTTATATGAATCGCTGAGATAGCTAATGTTCCGCTATCGACGTGATGCTTTAGAATGGCAGTTCCGTGCCAGCATTCAAACATATCGTCTCCCGACCGAACTGCATCTCTTTGTATGGAGTTAACAGAATAAAGTTGTTATACCTTTTCAACTTATCTGTTTGAATCCTCTCCTTTAGTTTAAGAAGAACCACTCTACTAAGATATCACATAGGAGATGGAAGGAACCAGAAATACTTACGAATGACAGTCGTAAGGAGAAACAAAAAGTCTTTCGCAAAAGCGAAGAGACTAAGACTGGTGGCAGCTTTAGACGATAATAAGATAATCTCTCCTTCTTGAAACAATAACTCCTGCTGTAGCTTCAGAACACGTCTATGCTGGCAAGGCAGATTCCAGAGGTCCTTCCTTCCATGCTTTTGCCTGTCAGTGGAGAGATTTGGGTACACAAATATTCAAGTATTCATTGGATCTTTTGGTTTGTATTTTTTTAATTAACTATCGTACCAGTAATATATGATAAAATCTCGTATAGTATCACTTTGGTTAATTGTTTGGGCTATGTCTTTTATGTAGTACGTGTGTGTGTGGATGAATGGCTACTACTAATAAATGTCCAATAGCAGTAGACAAAACGGATCTACTATCTCTCCCATTGCCAATAAAGATGATACTTTAAGGAATCGAAGTCCTGTAGAATTCATCTGTAGTTTCCAAGAACTGACTTTTCCACAAGAAAAATATTAGATGGTTTTTAATATCAACAGCACTAAAATAGGAAGTGTGTGTTAGTGTGTGGTATAACTGTGTAAATACACATGAGCAAGGACACATAAAGACATATAGGGGCACAATTCAATTTAAATATACATTTATGTACATTCTGTAGTATATTTGTCATACATCTGGGAGTGTTTTCTTATATACATTTTGTATTTTTCCCCGTTATGTATTCTGTTTTCCCATTCTACAATTATCCATGTCATAACTGACCTTTTATTGGTCATTTATGTGCTTATATTTGTTCATAAACTACTCATATGTGTGCTAGATATCGAAGGAGAGTTCCCCTTATAGAAACACTATCCGGTGAAACGGGTTCTCCTGCCACCAGCCAATGGAAGGTCGTTTACAAGACGTTTTGCCAAAACTGAATCTTTGAGCCAATGAGGGCCATAGAAACGTTGTGTATGGTGGAGGCATCTGATTGGTCAAAGCAATTCCTTCTCTGACAAAGGAAGGGAAGGAAGGCTCAGGATAAGTCTAAGAAGCAAGATGGAAGGTGGTCTTCGTCAACAAGAGCTTACGACATGAAGTAGAAAAGGATTCTGGTCAGAAGAACAGGGAGTTGGAAGGTAGGTTTGCTGACAACTGTGGGTCATCATATTCTTGAATTTTATTGGAGTGACCGTTGGGAATCTGGAAATTGTCCAGGAAATGGCTGATGTGCTCCTCACGCAATTGATCAGGTTCCAAACTTTCGAAAATACTCAGATTGTGAAGTCCCTCAAGGTTCAATACCCTAGTATAGGCTACTATTCATAATGATTATGTATTTTTTTTTACCCAATATCTGAGGTGGTTAATGATGGGTAAGGTCTATGGCGCATAAGTCTCTCTCTCTCTCTCTCTCTCTCTCTCTCTCTTGGACATCTCTCTCTCTCTCTCTTGGGATATACACACAAACATTGTCAACAGTTTGTGTGTGTAATAAATACATTTTTTAATATTACAGTATCTGTAAATAAAAAACCCATGACCTGAGGTCATGGCATTAGGAGGGTCCTACGTGACCAATGCAGATGCTCGAAATTACGCTATGCGCTGTCTGCAGTAGCCTGGTTTAAATCTGTTACATTGTCATCATTTTGCATTACTGATAACTTTGCACAACAACTTCCATGGGAAGCGGTTGACCTGTTAACCTACGCCGGAAACTTGTAACTTCCAAGCCGGCGGACTACGTATGTTTTTATATGAATCGCTGAGATAGCTAATGTTCCGCTATCGACGTGATGCTTTAGAATGGCAGTTCCATGCCAGCATTCAACATATCGGTCTCCGCCACCGAACTGCATCTCTTTGTATGGAGTTACAGAATAAAGTTGTTATATCTTTTCAACTTATCTGTTTGAATCCTCTCCTTTAGTTTAAGAAGAACCACTCTACTAAGATATCACATAGGAGATGGAAGGAACCAGAAATACTTACGAATGACAGTCGTAAGGAGAAACAAAAAGTCTTTCGCAAAAGCGAAGAGACTAAGATGTGTATCACGGAATATATTTGCGAGTTACTTAGATATTTTGTGTTTATGTACAGTGCACATAATAATTATTTCTCTCTCTCTCTCTCTCTCTCTCTCTCTCTCTCTCTCTCTCTCTCTCTCTCTCTCTCTCAATTGAAACCCTTGAGAAATTCAAAGGAAGCTTATGTTATTCGGCTTGTCAAAAATTTCTACACATCTCCATGGTCTGAGGAGGAGGATTCGGAAGGACTGTCCCCTGTT
>NC_061096.1:2133393-2150893 GCF_015104395.2 Macrobrachium nipponense
AAATTTGAATTGGTTGAGCTCTAGTAGTATGATTCTTTCCGGTTTTCATCTTTAACCATCAGGTATCCACTTTACGTTAATTTTATTTTTCCCTTTTTGAAAATGAGTCTTTTCACAAGTTTTTTCCATTCCTATGGGTGGTTTAGCACTGAAATATAGTTCAAATATGAAAGGCTTTATTGTTACTGTTCGTTTAGTAAGTTCATAAGAAAGGCCTAATCATCATAGTTCGGAGTTTTAACGTTAACAGTCAACCGAAACACTAATTATCATGGTTCGGTGTTTTAACGTTAAGAACAAACCAAAACTCACATTTAGATGAAAGGCTTCATTATCACTGTCCGGTGGTTTACCTTTTAAAGCTCTCTCTCTGTCGGGATTGTGGCTGTCGGGATAACGGGTGTCGAGATTATGGCTGTAGGGAATTTGACCCAGACCCCATATATATATATTATATAATATCTATTAATATATATATATATATATATATATATATATAAAATATATAAATATATATATATATATATATATATATATATATATGAATAATTATCACATCACCGTGATTCATATATATAGATCATTCGAGCCTCTTGTTGGCGCCGACTTGATAACGTCACTAGGCCGTCCTGATTTCGTTCCCGTCCACTGGACGGTGGTTCCGATTCCATGAGTGGACGAAATTATTATCAACTAAAAATTCCCCTTCGGTACATATATATATATATATATATATATATATATATATATATATATATATATATTAAATCTGAGGGAGGAATAATTACTGTATGTGGAATAAGTGACACTAATTTTTTAAAAATAAAATTGTATCTTTCTATTATTAAATTTAGAAATAAGGTGCTCAGAATATCGAATCCCAGTGTTTAAAATTGGAGTTTGTCGATAGAATAATAATTGTGGTTAAATGAGAGCCTTCTGAAATCAATTTCAACCATAAAAAAGTGATGAACAAATATGATAACTGTATATGTGAATTATATTTAAATTTTCCTTTGAATAGGGAGTAATGAAAGTCTAATTGACAAGTGCAAGTCGTTTCCACGTTGTGAATAGATCAAGAGCGGTGCGGTAGAACACACTGGTCAAAGGCAATATAATTTGAAAAGCAATACACTTTGTATTAGTAACATGAAATTTGCAAAAGTGTTCAGACAATGAGTGAAAAACGACCATACGATAAATACAGCGGGCATGAGAGAGAAGAAAAAATAATAACTAAAAACATGTGTGACTAATTAATTAGTGGTTAATTCATTTATTTTAAGGTCATTCATAAACATTTTACAAATATATGGGTCCAAATTATACAATCCTTCATTAAGATTTATGCTTATTTTATCAGTGATTTGTATAATTGCTGATTCCAGTACATTTCTTGAACCATAATCCTTAGACCTAGCAATGACAGAGCTGTCGCCCCAATTTATACAATGAGATTTTTCACTCAGATGGATAAACAGTGCATTTGAAGTCTGGGCTGTTCTAACTGAATACATATGCTGCTTAATACGTACACATAAATTTCTACTTGACCGACCGACGTAAAAAGACGGGCAATCCTTACAAGGAATTTTGTAAATGATGTTATTTGTTACGGGACTATTCTTAATTAGCATACCTTGTTATAACACTATCAACAAAAGTAAGGGAAAATAAGTAAATTTTTAGGGGTTTCTTTTTTCATTATTAACAACTCTATAAAACTTTTTGTGAGCTTTTTGATAACATAAATCAATTAAGTGAGGTGGGTAGCAGAGATCATTTCCTAATTTTTTTATGTATTCTATTTCTTAATCAAGATATTGTGGACTCGCAAAGCACGTAAGAACATAGAAGAAATTTTAATATTAAGATGGTGGCCAGAATAAAAATGTAGATATGTTAAATTATTTGTGGGTTTCTTATAAAACTGAATTTACATGGGAAAGACTCTATGCACATCTCGGAAAGGGATGACATTGTTATTTTCAATTTCTACAATGAATTTTATTTTAAGTCACTAAATTATTCAATTTAGACAATAAATCTTTTACATTGATACCAACGGGTAAGACTACTAAAATGTCATCTACATATCTGAACCATTTTAAGGGGACAAGTGTGATATTCGGCAGGTTTTGACTTTCAGAAAATTCCATATATAAGTTTGAAAGGAGAGGTGATAAGGGGTTACCCATTGCCATACCAAATATTTATGCCTGATGAATGATTGGAGGGGTTAGGACCCCTGGAAAAATGTAAATTTGGGGGGGAGGGCCGGGTGACTGGAAGTCCTGTCCCAAGAGGATGTCATAACCTCCGGAAAGATAGCTTGCTTCTGCAAGTGTACGTAATTTGGATCTGTGAGGTCTTGTGACCCTCAACTGCACAGTGGAGAGTATCATTTTGGTATGATTGATACTCACAAGGGTTGATCATGGGGAACTGATTTCTGGTTAAATTTGGGTTTTATTTCACGCACGGACGAGGCCGGCTTTAGCGTCAATTTTTCAGACATTCATAAGTCTGAAGTTGGTTTTGGGTTCCTTGAGGGAAGGAATTTTGTGGAGAGTCCAGATACGGCTTAGGTTCGGGAACTCAGGGAGTGTCGTAACACTTTGAAAAGGATGTAGCGTAAACCCTAAGTAAAAAAAGTGAACATAAAATAAAATGGGGTGAGAGACATTGGATACTGGAAAGGCGGAGATAAGGTTTACGCACGGGTACAAAATGTGGGGTTTAGTAGACAGCCGTCTTAGAAGCATGCCTTTAGTAATGCTTATAAGAGCGAATAAATTGTGTTTATTGCCGAAGAACGGATAAATTATGCTTTTAAGCGGAGGAAAATGTGCGTATTTTGCGTATTACGATTATTACAGTATTAAGAAGCATTTTCCTTTCAACCCGATGTAAGTACAAACTTAACTCTATCATCACAGAGGTTTGTTTGGCTGGGTCGCTTGTGTACGAATTTAACTTACTCTACTCAGCCTTCTGTCACAAAACCGGAAGGAGGTTTACTCTGCGGAAGCCACGGTTAATTGTAACAGCGGTGTGGGAGATTTATTTAACTTTAGTTATTTACACATAGAATACCAGAGTCTGTAATTATTACTTTGCATTTCAAGAAAATTATCTCATACCATAATATGAATGGCCAAGTAAACGAATTGAAAGATTGTTAATATGAAAAAAATAGCGTATAAACAACATAAACGGATGACAAAGTAAACAAATTAAACGAATGTTAGTAATAAAACATTTAAAAATGCTTCATATGACTCGCGGGAGTTTTTGTTTCTCTTAACGAAATTCCGATTTTTCCTAATGAGAGAGAGAGAGAGAGAGAGAGAGAGA
Organism: Macrobrachium nipponense; assembly: GCF_015104395.2. Classification (NCBI taxonomy): domain Eukaryota; kingdom Metazoa; phylum Arthropoda; class Malacostraca; order Decapoda; family Palaemonidae; genus Macrobrachium; species Macrobrachium nipponense. Next base: position 2,136,754 of record NC_061096.1, read on the forward strand.
GAGAGAGAGAGAGAGAGAGAGAGAGCAGCCAGCGGGCGGGAAGGCTGTTAGGCTTATTTATGCAGCCTGGGTTGTATGGTGTACCTATCAAATGAATGGATACGGAAATTGTCCGGAACACGTGGTGAAAGGAAATTTTCCTATATTTCCCTGAAATTAGATTCTTTTCACTTCATTTTCTAGCCATCCTAACATGAAAACATGTAGGATAACATGCATTATCGATAAAAGCTATTGTGCTGATTATTATTAATGGTCTTCTCACTGCAACTATTTCTTGGGCATGCACCTGGCCTATCGTTTCACTAAGAATATTTTCAGTCATGATTTCGCTTTCCTACTCTAAAATAAATTAAAATATACAGCTGACAATATGGAACTCCTTGATTGTGCGCTTGTGGATTTTACGCTATAGGTATGTTTCTCGTCTCGCATCCAGCAGGGCTAGTTTCTGATAATTGCAAGTTGCAAGAGGCAAGGATTCAAGATGCAGTGTTGCAGATTGCGATATCTAAGGCAAAGGTCGCCAGTTTTGCGTTTTCACCTGGGAAAATGCTATATGTTTGGGCATGTTTGGATTCAAAGATATTTACGTAATTATCTGATGAAATCCTGGGATCTGACTGCTAACTGAACAGGAAAAACACAAAACAAAGGAGGGCTTTACTGAACTGAGGGTTCTACTCATCAAGAAATTGTTGTAGATAAACAATATAGGATTACTTTAAACTACATATACGTATTTACATTAAAAATGATCAGAACTTTAGAATGGAAATCAAACAGGTGGCAGAATCCTGTATAGTAATCAAATTAGAGGGACAAGGAGAAGAATGGATTATCCTTGTGAATGTTCACTGTAGAATTAATGGTGTAGCGGGAACACGACGCACGCACAGGGCATAATCAAGGGCGAAATGCACGTAATGCTCTATGGAGCAAGCATTTATTGTGTAGGAACAGATTAGGAACGTAACATAAGAAAATTCAATATGTTTGGGAGATCGTGATGGAAACTCCGTCGGATCTCCTATGCAAAAAGCGTAATCCTTAGAAAGCTCATCGTTGAGGCAAAGAGGCTTCTCAAAAAAGTGGAGAACGGAGTCTCGCGGCTTTGCCATTATCTTATCAGATATAAAGATGAACTTTTGCAGCCAAGGACGGTATCATGCAATGAACGTCTTACAAGCAGAATATCAGTTGTGGCTGAAAGATTAGGAAGAATTCTTATTTGCTGGTGGAATATGTAATCATGAATCTCCAAAACTTTTAATGCAAATGCATCTGAAGTATATTATAAAACAGAAACATTATTTTAATGGTATTTCAATTTTCATTAAAGCTGTTTGATGATTTTTATAATGATTTACAATACGATAAGAGTACGAATATATTTTAATTTCATTGTGAGAAAGAAACCACAAGAGAACGATATGTCAAGTCTTAGATTAATAATGTTGATTATTTTGTATAATTTTGACCAAAGTTCATTTTCAGTCTTAAGATACATAATTCGTGATGATATTTACATTAAACCTGGTTATCCCCAGGGGTACAAATTTGAAGATCCTTGACAATCACATTCAGTCATCGTAATACTATTTATTATTTACTCAAAGACGGCCTGTAAACCTTAATGCAGATGGTCATCCACTTCTGTTGTCAGTTTCATCATATATTTTGCTCTTCTCTCATTTGGCAAACTAAATCTGGGTGATAGTTGTATTCAAAATGACTCTTTCAGTATATCTGCTACAGATGAGGCACTAATAATATTTTGTCGCAGAAAACTCAAGTTTGCTTTTATATCACCCCATGTTGGTCGACATCCTTCCCGTTTTGCTCTGTTTAAATTTCCTGTAGGGGCGAAAGCCGTCGGTTGTACCTGACTGCATAGATAGATAGATTGACTGCTCCACCCGAATTTTAGCCTCTTGTCCTACTTTCATTCCCATTTCCTTTCTTCTGGCTTGCTGTTCAGCCTGTCTAATGACTGCTTCATAGTGCTTCCCCTTTATTTTCTGAATATCTTTCTCTTGCTGTGCAACTACTCCAACTCTCTCGCTCTCTCTTTACTGTCTTAAGCACTGAATGATTTATTTTCATCTCAAACGTTTTTCTTCGGGCTCCAAAAATTGGTTTTATTTTATATTAATTTTCACCTCTAGTATTCCTATCTTACATTTTTTTTTATGTAGTGTGACGTAATCACATACCAACAAAAAAAAATAAAAGTATGAGGATTGCACTGACTATGCTTCAAATTAAGATAAAAAAAGAACTCGGTGACTTAAAATTGAAGTGGAAGATGCCTTTTGCCACCGGAGCTTTGTGGTGACGCGAATATCTCTCCAATATTCCGTGAGAAGGGCAAATACTTTTTTATATATATTTTATTTCTAGTTCTTTTGTTCCATGTATGAATAAAAATTCGGTCTCGAACATTATAGTAAAGAACAAGATTTATTACTCGGAGAGTTTAAAAGGAAAGAATTTTGAGGCTAACATTCAATTTTGTTGAGAGAAAAAACTAAGCACTTAACCGCATTCATGAACGGAACGTGAAAAACCAGTAAATTTCGAAAAGTTTTTTTAATATTATTTAAAGTTATACCCGAATTATCAGTTGAAAAAACGTACAGTTAGCCCACAAAGTATTGACGCAGTTTTATCATTCATAGTTCATCATGGAAAATATTGCCATATGTAGGTTCCACATTATTCTCTTATCAATAAATAATATTTTCTTTCAAAGATGTTATACTTGAAATAAATTAAATTAGATTTGTTATTCAACGTATCAAAGATAATTATTTTGTAAAGTAAGGAAAAAATATACCCATGAGTCCACGAATTCTAATTTTATTCTCAGCTGAAGCCTCGTGACAGCAAAAACATTTTGAAGTTGGCTTTGCTGCCTCTAATCTTGACCCAACGTATCGTATTGTACTGGGTTATCGTGAGTATGTCTCCTACAGTTGACAAATAATAATTAAGTTGTCAATATTCTTTAATCGCAATTTGTAATTAAACATATTTTTTCCTTTGATCAATAAAATGATTTGCATAGCACGTTCAGTAGGCATAAATTTGACTTCTGATTTTGACATCTGATTAGCCTAGGTCTATTTTCAGCAGTATACTCTCTCGGATATGTAATTAGAATGAATATTTAAATCGACAATATCTATACTAATCTGCTTTATTTGATTATTCCCGTTATTCTTTTTTATTGGTCATGTTCTCCTTTTTTTCTTATCCTTTTCATAATTGCTTAACATAATTTACTCAGACTTAGCTATCTCAAGTCAAAAAGCAATTATAAAAAAATCCAATGAATATACTAATTAGACCTTATTTTTATCTAATTCCTTGCATATCATCCTGTTTCATCCGGACACGTTGGAAAGCCGTGGGAGTCAAAACTGACGAGTACATTAAGAAAGGCTTACTTTCATTAAAACTTTCTTAGGTTGATCTTTCTGTAGACATTAATTTCATCTAAGTAGAAATTAATTAAAATTAGCTCCACTTGTATGGCTAGACCTACTACCCTAAGCATATTATAAGTAGCTGAAAGGATAAGAAATATGAAAGGTGACTTTTTCGCTTAAGTCTATTTCAGAGATATATATATATATATATACTATATTATAATATATATATACATATTTATGTATATATATATATATTATATATCTATATATATATATATATATATATTATATATAATATATATATTATATGATATATATATATTATGTGTGTGTGTGTGCGCGTGTGTGTGTGTGCGTGTCTGTGTTTATGTATATATATTTTGCAATATAAACCTACTACTGTAATCAGTGGCTGTTGTTCTTTGACAGCTGCAACAATCTAGAAATATAAGCATTTTAAGGCTTCGGGTGGCGGTGAGGGGAACCTTAATATATCCGTTATCATTAATGCTGCCTTCACGCGATGGAGATCGTAGGGAAACGTCGGAGAAGCCTGAGAAGTGGGGCGAGGGGTGCCGCCACATAGGAGTGATGGAGGGATTAGGCCCATGGGAATAAAGTAACTCCCAATAAAATGTATTATTTAGGGTTTGGAAAAAAATGCATGCGTCATTGAATGTTTCCTCCCTATCCGTGGTATTCACTGAAAAAAAAAGTAATAGTAAATGAATCTCCCATCCATCAAAGGTAGACTTGTGTATAAAAATGAGTTCTTGACAGGTACTGCCGGTTCTCCGTCACTCAGTAAACTAAGAAAACATTTTCCGCATTAAAATTGGTGGTTTGTTTACGGCAATAACCGTTTAAAAGGATTAGACGAGAAAAGCTATTTATGAAAATTACGTTAATTTTAAAATTGACTAGTTAAGTAATTACATAGGTAAAGTACTTTAATACTGATGCCGTAGTGATAATGCATATTTTTTTTTTACAACTAGTAAAATTAAAGGAATTAAATACATATTTTTCTACACTCCAGGGGAGAGATTTTGATTTAGTATGAAATCAAAAGTATATAATGTAAATGTATTTACATGAAAATTACCCAAAAATAAAAACCAACCAAAAGAATCCAAATAAAACAATATTAACAGTAATGAAAAATCCCTAATCAGATTCTGCCAAAATTTGGTGAATTTTGGCAGCACCCTGTATAGCTGCTTTTCTTTTAGGACGTGATGATACAATATGAACATTCTTAGTGTCTGGTACACCTTGCTTCTCATCATCGCCTGGGACTGACAAAAGAGGAATTATAGAACTAGAGTGCCGTTTTAATATTTCTCCAGTTTTCCCTTTAAAGACTTTCACAGCCGTAACTTCATTGTTTATATTTGTTATAATTTCCTTAATGCGTCCCATTGGATAATTACAGGGTTTAGCTAAGGGTTCCTTCAAAAGTACTATATCTCCAACTTTAAGTTCTTTATGTTGAACGGGCTTGTATCGGTCTTTTTTATTCACGGCTTGATATATCAGATTCCCAATAAATTCTTCATTGTATATTTTAATGAGATTATGTCGTACATTTTGTAGTTTCAGTAATGATGAAGGAATCTGATCTGCATTGAATTCCGGATCGGGATCTGTTGGGCCTTGTAGTTGAGGGATTATATTGATGGAAACCAATTCTCTGCCATGAATCAACATCTCCGGGGTAATGATTTCTGGAATGCTCTCTCCTGAAGAGTCCCTAAGAGACTCTTTAAATGAAATTGGCCTTCTGTTCACCAAATGTATAGTTTTGTGAACAATAAAATCAAAATCCCGAAGGGGAAGAACATTATTGCGTATTGCTCCAAATAATAAGCGCTTGGTTAGTTTCACACAAGACTCTACTAACGAGCCGAGTTGTAATATTGCTCAAATTTAAAGGATTTAATTCCATGTTCCTGTAAATATGCATTTGTCTCGTAATCGCTGAGGAAACTAGAGATCTGATTTGCACCAGCAACGAATTGCGATCCCAAATCAGACAGACATAGGGAGGGAATGCCAAATTCTTATGTATGAAGTTGTAATGCCCTAATAAATTCCTCTGAAGTTAAATCCATACAAATTTTCAAGTTAATAGCCCGAGACCACAGACACGTAATACATAACAACCATACCTTGACAGTATTTCCTTGATCATTCCTTATTTTAAATGGACCCGTATGATCAATAAAAATCTGCCTGTACGGTACGTTTTCAGGATTAATCCTGAACTCTGGGTAATGACTTTGATTTAGTTTAATTACCCTCTCATTTACTCTCTTACATGTAATGCAGTTTGACAGAACTTTCTTCACAGCCGAGTATATATGGGTAATCCAAAAGTTTCTTCTAAGTTCCGCCAACAAAGGATAACAACCAGCATGCGAGAGCTTCATGTGCAATTCCCTTATAATCAGAGGAACCAATATACTGTCCTTCGATATTAGTAAAGGATAGTTGAATTTGTTAAGATTGACTTCCTTCAATCTTCGGCATTTACTCTTTACCCTCACCATGCCATCCGAATCAAGAAACAAGTTCAACTGTGCAACAATGTTAGGCAGATTCTTCAACTGCTTCTGTTTTGATTGAAAATAATCAAAGACATCTGAGAAGTGAATATGTTGATCCCTGATTATAATCTGCCTACAAGCTTCATCATAAAAGTTAAAGCCTTCATCTTCAACTTCAAAATGATCCAGAGCTGGATGTTTACTTTTAAACTTAGATTTCAAAATGCTGCAGAACCTGAGCACCACCGCATGCACTCTCACAGCCTTCTCAAAACTAGAAACCCTATTAAAAGAGAAAAGATGTTCCGAGCCCACATGCGGAGGTGAACAAGCACTACCACAATTTGTCTCCACTTTATACACTCGTTTTGGTTCAAATAATCCAGGTATAATGAAAGACAATGTGCTGTCACTACAGATCACATTGCTTTCGCTCTCTGTAATGAACTTAGGACCAGTTATATAGTTTGTTTTCATCAGCTGCCTAAAGGATAATGGTCTGGTGATGCAGTCTGCTGGATTATCTTCTCCAGACACAAAAGAAAATTTCATACAAGAATCCTCACACAGCTTATTGATATACTCTAACCTATTGAGTACAAAGGGTTGCTTTTTTTGTAGTTTGTCAAGTTTCAAGGCGTAAGACTGCAGCCAGGACAGTACCACCAAACTATCAGAGTAGACTTCACATCCAACTATCTCAATAGGATCAATGCAACCAAATCCTGAAAGTTCATTCTTCAAATCCTTTACAGTTTCAACGGTTAATGCAAGAGCTTGCAATTCCAAGCTTGGTATGGATTTTGACTCCAATTGTTTACTCACCAGTTTATTTCTCGCTAAAATATAGTAGATCTTATTTGTATTTATGTTATACAGATACACTGCAGTGCCAAACAGAACCTTACTACTATCAGCAAACCCAACCAATTTATATTTGTCAGTACGAGCACCAAAATTCCGTGGGAACTCTACAGAAGGTGCAGAATTGGCCTGCTTGCAGATATTCTTCCATTCATTGATCAAAGGAGCAGTAAGTTTTTCATCCCAATCTAGTTCTGGTCTACACTGCAATCTGTGTAGAAACAATCTGGCTCGATTCCGTATAGGTCCGTTGAAATTAAGAAGATCGAACTGTGAAGCTATAGTAGATAAAACTTCTCTTTTTGTTGATGAATTTATATCCAGTTGTATGGGTTTTGTAGACAATGTATCACTCATTCGATCCCACTCAAGTCCCAGCAGTTTACTTTTTGTTGGAGTCTCTGTTTCCTGAATTTTGTCAATTTCTTTCTGTAATGACATGTCATTAGACAAAAACTGCTGAAGTGAAAACTTATATGGACTGAAAATATCCTCCAACATTGTATACATCCACAACAAACACTGCGAAGTTTCTGCCGTAAATGCACAGTTGTCCATATAAGACAACTGATAAATGGTTCTCTTGAGTTTCATCAATGGAAAAGAATCATTCTTAGAATCCAGTATCAATATCTTGTATAATCCAAGCATTAATAATGCAGGTGAACATCTAAGTCCAAAAGGAAGTCTACTATTCTTATAGCCAATAATTGAAAAATCTCCCTCTTCAAGATTTCTAAACCACAAAAAACAAAGGCGATTTTGGTCGACTTCCTCAAGAAACCTATATTGTTTGAATGCCTTCTTTATATCAAAGCAACATAGTTTGCTTCCGAACCTCAAATTGATAATGGAAGTGGAGAGTTTCTGATTTAATGTTGGACCTGCATGCATAGTTTCGTTGTGATTCATACTTCCTTTGTCACTCAAATTGGATAGGAACACAACCCTACATTTTGTGGTCTCACGATCAGGCTTAAAAATGCCCATAAAAGGCATGAAACTGGACTCTGGATGCTCCTTCTTGAATTGATCTAAATTTTCAATTCTCTCAATTATTCCAGCATCCGCTTGCTCCTTAAATACCATATTTATCTGCTTCAGTTTATAGTCTAAATTTCCTTGCAATTTTCTTTGCAGGCTTGACAATATTTTCTCTGATATATTGAAGTTATGTCCCAAAAGGTGAGAAACTCTAGGGTTCCAGAGTAATGGCATCACCAGCCTCCCTTCACTATTCCTTGTAGTTTTCTCTAAAACGTAATTGACCAACTGAGTATGGATTTCAACAGTTTCAGAGTACATTGAAGTCTCTCTATGTAATGCTGGGTCACAAACAGAATCAAGTACATCCTTGTCAATATCAACTAACCCACCGACTTCATCATCCTCTCCTTCCAAAACAAATGATTCATTTCTATTTTCGATTTTACCAAAATCTATATTAGAGGTTTGATAAAACTTAGCTTCTTCTGAAGGCAGGTAGTCTGCGGTTCTATTAGTTATCGAAATGTAGGAAGACGGGGAGACTTCAGGGGCATATGGTAAATAATGCAGATCATGTAAAATAGTCTCAGTTGCACCCTTTAACACTACACCATGAGGAGTTCTTGAATATATAGATTTCTCTCCGAATACAATTTCAGTCTCAGGTATGCAATAGCTGGATTTTGATCCCAAAATAAGCTGGATATCAGAAATATCTTCTGAACCATCCAAAAGTCTTGTATCTGCCAATTTATATCCTTTTGACAGAAATCCATTCACAACTCTGTTCAACTTGGGAAGATTCAAAGTAATATTTATATTAGGAAGGCACAATGCATAAATGACTCTTGAATCCCTGTCAAATTTCATTTCCACCTCAACAATTTTGGTGTCATAACTTCTAGGGACATTGATACCATTCACAGTAAGTTTAACACACTCTCGTATTACTGGTAGATTCAATCTGCTTGCCAACTCTTCAGATATAAAATTGGATTGACAACGCACATTGAATCCACTTATGTTACACGTGAAGGTTGGAAGAATCGTATCTCCCTCACTTGAGTTATTCAAAGCCTCTGTAATAGTAGTAATGTTATTCTGGGATCTTTCCGCAGGAGTTTTAGCTTTTGTGTCTTTCTTGCCCTTGTTTTTTTCATGGAACTTTTTCTTGTTAAGGTCCAGATTCTTTTGACCAATGTCATTGGATTGATTTTCCCTGTACGAGTGCACAAGTAATTCCAATGAAAACCTTTGCAATTTACACACCGATCTCTAAATTTGTATCTGCACTTTTCAGTAGAATGTGATGCCAGGCCACATCTAGTACATCCATCGATACTCTTCAATTTCTCAGCTTTGGAAACCGGAGAAATAAAGTTCATACAATCTCTGATGTTATGGCTAGCCTTTTCTTGGACTGTGCTACACAAGGAGCATGGATAACATTTTGCAGTAGTAACTCCACTAGTTCCCTCTGGTGTGAAGTTCACATTTATTGCCATATCCACAGAATGATCTGTTACTTTCCCTTTCTTCTTATGGTGATTGTATCTTGTGCAGGCAGTGAAGAAGTTATCACCAATCTCTTCAATTGAAGGCCATGTATGGTTAATAATATTTATTAGTAAATCCCTGAACTTCTCATTCAGACCTGTCCACACAAAGTATTGCAAAATATAATCAATAGTAACATTCAACTTACGGGCATTCTCTATTATACCTTTAACTTTGGATACATATTCAAATGGGTCATCACATTTGTCCAAGTTTAGCTCAGATAGCTGCTTGATGGTGCTGAATTTCTGAACGTCTGGAGAAGCAAGTGCCTTTTCTAAGAGCTCCTTTGCTTTGCTATATCCTTGGTTATGAGACTCCAAGGAATCTATCAAAACCAAGGCTCTTCCAGTTATCTGCTGCTTTAGGAGTAAAAGCTTTTCGTAGTCAGAGTATTCATACCTGTTGATATCTGCCTCAAATTGAGATAGAAATTTAGTTAGATCTTCGTTCTCTTGACCAGAGTATCGAGGTAAAGGAGCCGTTGGTCTCTTCAAAAGGGGAAGAGCTGGAGTTGGGAGTGATGGTGTAGTCGGTACAGGCGATTGGAGCTTAAATAAAGACGAACGTAGTTTGTCTTGATAATTTTCACAGGCCTCCAATTCCTCCATCAGTTCACTTTCGTTTTCTTCAGAACTCCATTTTATTCCCTGTATTTGAAGATCCAATTCCTTCAAACGTGCCATGTTGTCAGTCAACTTAGACTCAAGTGCTAGCTTATCTGAAGCTTCAAGTAAGATGAACTGATCACGTCGATCAAACGACTCCGTAACAGACTTTCTTACAAACTTCCGAGAAGTTATTAATCTCTTCAGTTCAGTCATCTTGACTAATATATAAGTAATAATAGACCACAGTAAAACAATAAAATGCAGTACTAATATAAGCAGAAGTGCATAAACAGTAATCACAAAAAGTAACTTAAAGTAAATTTTATGCAAATTATCACCATGGACCCGAAACCTACCTCCGGGAAATGCAGCCACCCACTCAACTTCCAGATCCTGTCACGGTCGCCATGTATAAAAATGAGTTCTTGACAGGTACTGCCGGTTCTCCGTCACTCAGTAAACCAAGAAAACATTTTCCGCATTAAAATTGGTGGTTTGTTTACGGCAATAACCGTTTAAAAGGATTAGACGAGAAAAGCTATTTATGAAAATTACGTTAATTTTAAAATTGACTAGTTAAGTAATTACATAGGTAAAGTACTTTAATACTGATGCCGTAGTGATTATGCATATTTTTTTTTATAACTAGTAAAATTAAAGGAATTAAATACATATTTTTCTACAACTTGCTTATTCATTAGACTTATTCATTAGACACCTATCAAAGATTTCAAGTATATTTTTAAAAATCTCTCTCTCTCTCCAACATTTACAAAAGTGTATTGTCTTGCTCTCTTGTTAGTGCTTCGACGAGTTCCACTTTTAGGCCCATTTTCTAAACTCTGCCTTTCTCTAAATAATTTGGCTCATCTATGTATGATTCTCTACGGCATATTAGCTTTCTTGATATTCCTCTAAACAGGAACTGTCACCGAATGCAGTGCTGAGCAGGGCATGTTTCTTTAACCGATGAATGACACTGACATTAAATTCCCACGCACATCACGACACCGCATTGAAAACAAAAGAGTGAGGACGCATGGTTTGCGCTGTTAGGTTATCTTTTTTTTTTTTTTTTTTTTTTTTTTTTAATCTTTGACAGCATTTTGTGAGTTTTTAATGTTCTATGTAAAATTTAACAAATGGAATCGTTCAACTACCTTCAACTTAATATTGAAATGATAATATGAAGTCTATGTTTATGCGATACTACTACAATAGATTCACATCAGCCGTACAGCTGATGTCTAGGCCAGTCCCTTACGACGCTCCTGATTGGCTGTTGGTAAGCCAATGGCAGGGCTGGAAACTCTAAATATCTCTCGAGAGTTCACTTAGACAGGATGTATGCTCCAACGTCTCTTTCAAAAATGATAACTTTCATTACAGCACAGTTTGACCTGCAGAAAAGGAGTGTTTCCGAATATCATCACTAAACATCTTCGAGGCAATGATTTAAGGATTATAATGATATAAGAATTATGAAGGAGACCATAATATATAATAAATAGGAATAATGAGAGGGATATAGGGGGACTGATAGTAGGGAAAAAAAATCAATGGGATAAATGAATTTTCTCCATAAGGTATCAATACCTAAGTAACAATTATTTTCATATAGAGATTTCCACTATAGGAAATGATAATGATAGTGACGATAATGAAGTCGTAATATTCTTTTTCCCCTATTAGACTTCTTCTATCCAGAGGTCGTGATCATGATGATGACGTCATCGAGTGATCACGTGAGCAACATCTGACTACGCGAAGATAAGAGAGAGAGATTAATATTCTTAATCTTTTGCTTATTAATCTTGCCTATGATTTTTGGTAGCATTGTCATCCATTACATTTAAGCAACAAAACTGTTTGAAACACAAGACAATAAACGATGAATGTACTGGGTTCTCATGTAAGGAATCAAAGAATATATTGCATATTAAGAATTTCAAGTTTCTTTCACTATAAATATTTTAGCATTGAATTGACTGAAGTACTTCATTTTTATATCATTATAATCCTTAAATCATTGATTTGAAGACGTTTCGTGATGAAATTTCAAAACACTCCTTTTCTGCAGGTAAAACTGAGGTGTAATGAAAGTTATAATTTTTGAAAGAGAGGCTGGAACATACATCCTGCCTAAGTGAACTCCTGAGTGAGACTGAGAGTTTTCAGCTCTGTGATTGGCTTATGAACAGCCAATCAGGAGCGTCGTAAGGGACGGGCCTAGACGTCAGATGCAGGCTGATGTGAATCTATTATAGTGATTGGTGTCTCCTATCTACTTCGTTTCGTTCACGTCAATTTTTCTATTATGGAAAACAGTTTTACACATAACAAAACATGAAGTTCCAAAGATGTTAGTGACTGTCTTCAACATCACTACATAAGATTTCTTTCATCTTCGAAAAAAAACATAGATTAATGAGGCATGAATCGTGCGTCAGGCAGATGAACAAAAAATTATGAAACTCTGCCAGAACTAATTTGCGCATGTGTACATGGTCCGTATTCCAAAACTTTATCTTAATTCTTGTTCATATCGGATGAATATAGACTAGAAATCCTCCAGTTATCCCACGGTAAGGGATTATTTTTTTAGCAACTGTAAACATCTGATCTCTCCATGAAATGTATGAAAATACTTTCATTACACTAAATACTGAGAAATAGAAAAAGGGAAATTTCTTTTTCAGTCGAACAGAAGTTGTCTATCAGGAGTTACCTTTAGGCCGTTGAACTCGAGGTGAACGTTGCTAAGTTACCACGAGTCTTCTCTAAGCTTTACTTGAAGGGATCAGTTCATCTTTTCAAGAAAAGCGAACACAAGAAATGTAAAAACAAATTCAAAATTAGATTTATAGATGATCGGACTACCGACAAAAAATTAAATCCAGTAGTCGAGGAAGGAAATGTCAGGATTTTAAATTACAGAGAAACAACCAACCTACTTTCTGACCTATTTCGTTATGATGGTTGATAGCTTATAGTTACTGTAGCCTTGTTGCTTGCTCTCCTAATTATGCAGGAAAGATCTGTGTACCAGCTGTAGAAGTCTCGTTTTATCACTTGATACAGGAATACTTGAGAGATTACTAGATGTTATTTTTTTCTTTATTTGATTTAAACGACAGAAATATCTTGATAAAAATGCAAATCAGTCTGTATATCGTGAAAATGATAAAGCGAAAGTGACTATTCTTTATGGGCTCAAGATAAAACAAAATATAAAATAAATGTAAAGCAAATGGAAATGGACATAACTATCTGACACTTATTAAAATCGAAGTAAAATCAAACATGTAGAAGTGAAGTTTGTTTACACACCAAGGAATATTAGATTTAATCAAGAGAAAATTAGGAGAAAAGTTTTTCATATATAGATTAGGAATATGCATTTGGAATACGAATTGTAATTAATAAGAATAAATAAATGCATGAAATATTGAAAAATGATCTCATCTCTCTTAAGACACGTTTGGTACCGCAAAACTTTTCATTATTAGCATGTCCACAAAATGCAATTCATTCATTTCACATAGTTCGGCAGATATTGGCAAAAATAAAACAAAACAAAAAAGACTAAGAAAATTTACCAAACTCTCCTGATAAAAGTCAGGGAGAGAAAAAATTGTTAAACCAACAAATTTCTAGGAAGAAACAGATAAAATAAGATAAGTAAAGATGGATAAACGACGGAGGAAACAATACCGGGTACGCACGAGAGGCAAAAAAAAAAAAAAAAAAAAAAAAAAATCGTTAAAGAGATTAGACTCACTGGGTAAACGCATTAACAAATTGCTTCCTAGCAAAGACCTGACTATTGGCGCAGCTGACATTGCACCCGGGAATTCCTCCCCTAAATTTGTTGCGGCAATACATTCCACTAACCAAAAAGATGCTAACGGTAATTTTGTCTTCATTTAGAGTCTGACGCTGTTTCAGGCTACGTGCAAGATGCTTCCATCTGACAGTAAAGGTCAATTAAGGACAGATTATTCGGGAGTCAAGCCTTCTTCGAGGTTAAATACATATAATCTAACTAAGGGGAAAAAGATAATTAATCAGAGTGGGTATGCTTCTCAATGCGGAAGAATGACAAAGTTTGTGTATAAATGGATGACTTCTTAAT
>NC_061096.1:2153393-2190893 GCF_015104395.2 Macrobrachium nipponense
AATTATCACTCTATATTTATATCTTAACAAAATTAACTATACTGGTAAAAAAAATTTAAATACAAAAATTTATTATTAAGCTCAAAATTTATAAGTGAAATTCACAATCTCAGGGAAATTTATTTTTACTTGAAAACAACACAAAGTTTAATAAATTCTTGAATTAATTATTAAGTAAAATTAAATCAAAATTAATGTATAACAACAATTAATACACTAAATTATTCAAGTCAAATTGACAGTGTTAAGTAACAATTAAAATTTGAAAAGAATTCAAAGTAAATGCAACTTAAGTCTCAAGTGTTAAACACCAATAAAAATGTGTAATAATTAATTAGCGAAAACACTTAAGTTAATCCAACAAATTGTGAATGTAAATGTAAACACAGAAAATTGTGGAAAATACCAAAATTGCAAAAACATTAAGAAAACATTAATCACAATCACACAGAATAAAAAAAACAAGCACTTTAATAAAACAAATGGATAAATGCACAAACAAAAATCACCAACACCAAAATGCGAAAAAGTGGTAAAATGTTCCTCTGGAATAACCCAAGTACTTTCAGTATTTCAAGTACTTTTTAGGTTTAAGCTTCGTGCACTGAACTTATAAAAAAAACTCTTACCTTAAGGTATACCAATTTTAGAAGACCTTTTTCGAAATCACCAACAAAAATGGCTGGGCAAATGATTTTGGGAATGAGACACAGCCGTTATCTTAAAAATTCTCTTTCAAAACAATAAACAGAGAGAAGGTGTGATTACAATCATAAATAATATTTATTATTACATGATTTAAGATAATAAAAGTCTCTTAAAATGGAAGGAATTACTGTCGTCATTTTCCTGAGAAACCTCACAGATCTTTCCACTTCAAATTTTAACTATTTACGAGCCAACAAATTCTCGTTTGACAAATCGAGAGATATAAGAGTTAATTCATCAGTAATATTGAGCAGTTTCTATACAAAATAATCTCTAATTACTAAAATGAAATGAAAGGTATCAGACGTACGTGAAACGTTTATGCAGAATCATTCTAGAAAAATCTTATGAAAGGTGTTGCAACCCCTCGTGACTTCTTGACAAAGATAAACGAGTTTAAGACAAGTCATGTGCAACGCATGTTTGTTTACACACACACACACACACACACACACACAAAAGAAAAATTAGAACCACACGGCCTCAAGTGGCAAATGATCAGTCCGCTCATGTGAACAAGCAAATTTCTCTCTCTGTTCACATTCTACGTTATTCCTTAACGTTATATAACGGAGAGGGAGAAGGTTTCAATGATATTCTCATTTTCCCCTCTTTGTTCATTATCTAGAATACATTAGATTTGGAATTATTTTACTCACATCGAATCGGCCTAATCGCTGGTTTCCTATTTTAGTGACGATGGAATTCATTGTTGCAAAACCCGTAGATAAACATCATATCTGCATACTACTCCACACTAATGGAACAGTGAGGCATTGTTTCCAGTTTCTTGCTCACAAAGGGAATAAGGAATCTGACACTTGCAACCCCAACACGCTCTTGGCGGAAAAGCGAGGCAATGACCATCCCCCTCCCCCGCCCCATTGCTGTGCGCACTCCGACTTCCCATGCGCATCATCTTACTACGCCATTTATTGATAACGGTTATTTTTAGAATTTGCCTCACCGATAAACGAAGCCTTAGAATGCATAATCTATAGAATATTTTCTGCTCAGAATGACCTTTTCTACCATTTCTCGAAATATTTACATAAACTCGTGTTACACCCTATATATATATATATATCTATATATATATATATATATATGATATATATATATATATAAGTATGTATGTATATGTATGTAAGTATGTATAATATATGTATGTAGCTACAGAGTTTTTCAAATGCGCTGTCAATGTAGTGTTCATCGTATGACATCAAAGATGATGTCATACAAAAAAAAGTTTTTTTTTTTTAAGCACGCTTCACGAAAACGAGCTTCTCAAGCAACAAGACATAGTACACTTTTAACTCGTTTGAATATTACTCTTACCGCACTCATCTTTTCTTTGTGTAGCAAAATCTAAACTTATCTTTTTTAAATGCAGAACGAACTTGAGCTTTCAGAACTGTTTTATGTACGTGCACATTCCTTTTCCTTTCTGAAGCAATTTATCACAGACATCACAGAACAAGGGATTACTTTTGAAATTAAATTTTCCTTTGATCTCAAGGACAGCTGCGTTTCTGGAGAATTCTTACTTTTCTTTCTTACATCTCCGGCTATATTCTTCTGTTTTATATATTGACGCCTACGTATCTTGTGCAGCTTCAAAAGAGTCAACATTCTGTATCCTTTCTAAGTTACCGCCTTTCCCGATTTCACTAACCCGTCTCAAATTATGGATGCCTTGTTGCACTTTCACAATTTGGCTACGAGAAAATTTCATCTCTTGACGCCATTGTCAATTTTTGATTCATTCACTTCTGATGATCATTCCATGCATCTCTGAAAAAATAATCATAATCAACTATTAATTAAGAACTAAAAAATTGCAAAGTTTAAGTTTATAACTTTTCCTAGTAAACCTTATGATGTGAAATAAAAAGAAATGCATTACTAGGAATTTAAAATTTCTTGTTTGTTTGTTTCTTTTGAGTCATTAATTCAATGTTTAGAGGAAAACAAGGACACCAAATGAAAGATGAATCTTCATTTTACAATGTCGTCTATGTAGCAGTTTTACAAGAAATGAGTGGTTTAAAAGTAATTGAACGGAATGTAAGGGCGAAATGCTGATTTTCATATTTCGACGAAAATACGTTCTCTAATTTCTAGCTCATTTGCGTCTAAACTATAATATTTAGAGCAAAATGTTATTGAGATGAACTTGTGCAGAATTTAATGTTTTATTTTTTGTCCCCCATACTGTTATCCTTACGGCGCACCGTTTTGGAGAAAAATTGGTAAATATGCGGAAAGCTACCTTCCGTAAGGGGTTTTTCCCCAAAAAAGGGGGTTGCACCCACCTTACGGAACGAAACTCTTTAGATCTTTGTTTTGTGACCCTTGAGGAGTATTTCTGCCAAATATAAAAAACTTATTAATTTTTTCCGTTAAAAATGCTAATTTTCCTGAACCACCAATGTTGAGACCTTAAAAGCAAGGATAACAGCAGGTCTAGCAACAGTAACTATAGAGATGTTGGAGAATACCTGGCGTGAGATAACCCCATAAGAAAAAATCAAGAGGGGTAATGTCTGGTGAACGTGGTGGCCATTCTGTTGGGCCACCTCTCCTAATCCAGCTGTTGGGGAAGGTTGCATCCGCTTCTCTTACAGTCTTCAACACTTCCAGTCTCTTTGAACATTTTATATCAGTCTTTAATGCTTTTAACATCTGGTGGATCTCGTTGATAATTATTTCTGAACTTGCATTGAACTGCAACAGGTGATTTTGTTTCATGGTACCATAACACTCACTGGGCTTTCTCCTGCAATGACACCATTTCTGCTATTCTTGACTCAGCTGGCGGATAGAGTGATCATAGAGTGATCACAGTGGGATCTGTAGGCAAACGAAAGAAACTCTAGTAATTGCTCAACAGAAAGTTGTACGGTCATATCCTCAATAATTTTAAATTTATTAATTTTATTAATAAGGGAATGACTTTATGGACACCGATATATATGTTAAGGGGTCAAAAGACCCCATTTAATTAAAAGGAGAGAACTCCTACCTGAAAACGAGACCTACCTTAGTTTGTTCCCATTACCTGTCATCCCTGTAGCTAGCGAAAAATTAATAATTAAATCTTAGGAGAATTCAAACACACGCTATACAAAAATATAATCCTTATTTTCCCAAAATAGCTGACATGAAAATGGAATAAAATGAATTAACGAAAATCCCCAGTAAAGATCATTAAACCACCATTTCTCTTCCGTGAAAACATCTTGTATATTATCCCCCTTATTTTCACTTGTCAAACAACCACATGAGTCTTTATCAATACACGTCATATGAAAGTCTAGAGAATTCATTTTTAAGTAGCAAGAACCGAAACCATCAGAAATTAAGAAACCACAATGATCAGACACTGAAATACATCACGAGTGCAATGGATAAATGTCAACATTTCCCCTTTCTAGAAGCTAAACTACTCCAGCTACCTCTCGCCACTTCCCCAACGCCATTTTTATTCTGCTGTCAACTTCAGTCTTACATCATCAATCTTGCCTTACAGTATGATAGATACCTATAAAAGCACACACACAAGTATATAACCACTTCCTAAAGAATCAATCATAACTTTTAAAGTTTTTCGTGAGGTGGTTAGGATAACTGGTATTTTGCGAAGAGCATATGTAGTTATGAACACACACACACACACAAAATAAAATGCCCTTTATTAATATATGATGTTCTAGTTAATATATAATGTTCTAGTATGTTTTAATAAAAAAAAGATTAAGTTTTTGGGCTCTAAATCTCCACAAAAGGAAATAAGTCGAATAAATGTTTTACATATTTGATAATCAAGTAATATTCTCTTCTCATTATGATAAAGAAATAAAGTTTGATCATAAAAAAAAGAATAAAAGAAAGTGTATATTTACTAAAGGTCCATTCCGTAAAAGAATTCCTTTAAAGAAAATCATTCAAACAATTTTATATATTATCTAAAATAGGTAAAGAAATATATATCTGTCTCTATCATTAAATAAGATTCTACATCAGCTGGATTGATTGAGCATTCAGTAAGAAAAAATGTTGTTCATTGAAGAGATCTTCTTAAGATATTTATCCAGCACTAATTTCCTTAGATTGCACAAGTGGAATATTAGATTACAATTGACTTTTCTAATTGTGAAGGGAAAATATTCTACCGAAATTTCACGCAGTTTGTTTCCAACCCTTTGTGGTGAGTGGAATCCGAAATCTCACTTCTTTGAGGTGATGCTGAAGTCATGGTACGTTCATTGTCTTTCTACCTCTTCCTTTTTATTTATTTATTTATTTTTATTTTGCGTGATTAGTTTTTTTGTACTTTGTAAACTTTTAACTCGCCCATTTTTGCTGCGCTCAGGGTACTTTAAACTTTGCTGAAGTATTCAAGAAGAAGGTGTTAAGCCTCCGAGATAGCGAAAGATTCGTTTTCAAGAAAAGTGAATGATATTGGAATCCAAGAAATTTGAAGCGTAAAGAGAAGCGAAATCTGCTTGCTCCGTAATTTTTAATATTTCAACATTCATTTGGCTTAATTTCTGTCGATTTTCAGACAAATTACGGACTTTTTCATTTTAAAACTATCAAATAGCCATGAATTACTGTACCACGCGAATTACACTAATGCATGAGCAGTCCTGTTAATGCCAGTATGCATTATATTACTTGTGAAAGCTATCACATTGAAAACAACTCATTCTTCAGATTCACTTTTATATTTGGACTTACACCTTAACCAGGAGGAGAGACTATTCCTTGCCTGCATTCCGGCATTTCACGGGAAGAACCATGACTGCCCCAAGAATTCTGGATCGTAGTGCATCAGGCATCTTCAAAAAGTGATGCTATTTTCGTGTGTTTATTTCTCACAGTCCACTAGGTCTCTGATTTACTTTAAGGTTTGTAAAAATAGAAAAGTATTTAATAACAGATGATAAAAGTAAGCGATAATATTCCCAAGGACACCGGGACAATCAACAACTTCTCAGTTATTTGCTTCATTTCCTATCATTAAAGACCGCTACCTGGTTCTACTTCTCAACCGTCTTCTTTTAGTAAGGGTCTTTTTTTCGAAACTATTAATGATAATGATGCCATTTAAAAAAAATACCATATAGGAAATTGTAAAGGGAATAAACATCGCCAGATTCATAAAGGTCCATTATTTGGGAAGTGGAAAACTTCTTAAAAAAATGTTTTTATATAAGATAAAATTACTAAACTATATTGTTTTCTTTTATAGGAAAGTTTTCCTTAAGGAAATCTTATGTCAAAATTTTTGCCTTCTATTATGTGGTACTCATAAGATTTTATGATTTCTGCAAAGTAATATAAAATCTATGACCATCACTTCATCTTCAAAGTTTCTGTTATAATTCTATATTTTAAATTATAAGTTGATGATCGTCATTTATTTAAAATGTTTCTAGTTTTTTTGTCTTTTTTATCACAAACACAAAACTGTTTTGGTTAACCAGACCCATAAGTAGAACGGAGAAGTCAAGACCATATCTATATTTTTCGCACAACAATGGGATATTCTTAGGCTTCGTGGGCAAAATATAATTTTTTCTTGTTCTTAGATTAAATACCAAGAAATGTCTTTCTCGGTGACCTGAAGCCACTACCTTCCTGAGAAGTAACTTTTCAATTTTCCTAGACAAGAAAATAGAACCTTTTATAACAAGCTTTCGAGTACGTCATTGTAATTTCCGCTCAGTTATTCATTTAACTAAATATTGCACTTTTACTCTGACCTTATTTCTGTCCATTTGCCTTTGTGATTCTTTATCTTGAGAAACTTCAGTGATTTGAGCTCTTCATTCTAGGACTGCTACCGCAACCTCTACTTCTACTCCTGTTGATATTTATTGTCATTAATTTTAATTCTTTGCAAAAAGAAAACTTGACATGTCTCATCTAATTGTAATGTTATTTCTGTCCTCTTATATAGAAAACTTATGATCACAACAAGCATTCTTGGCCGTTGTGGTAATTTTCCTTCTTTCCAAGTCGAGGAAAGCACTCACACTTTTATTTCAACGTTGTGTGTTTAGATTTTGACTTGATTACTTCCACCTAAGCCATCTGCTACAGATGCGACAAGAGATGACTGTCAACATTTTTAGTTCTGATGTGGTTTTCTCAGCGTCGTTTTTATTGCAACTGCAAATGAAAGAAAGCATGATGACTAAC
Organism: Macrobrachium nipponense; assembly: GCF_015104395.2. Taxonomy (NCBI): domain Eukaryota; kingdom Metazoa; phylum Arthropoda; class Malacostraca; order Decapoda; family Palaemonidae; genus Macrobrachium; species Macrobrachium nipponense. Next base: position 2,160,312 of record NC_061096.1, read on the forward strand.
AACGACACTTTCCCACAGGCATTGTCACTACAATGTTTCTTTCCAAGATTTTACGTAGATTATTTTCTTCTTTGTTCAAATTAAAATTGTTTATGTTCTTCGTTTGTCTCCTTGGTAACGTAACCAACGCAATAGTGAATTTCCTCACAAAACAAAGAAAGATTTTTTTTTATTATAGATGACTATAACGCATACGTGGATTATCGACTAGTCAATGTATATCTTAGAAGCCCTAATTTAACATAGGTCTTCATGAGTGCGTATTTTTATCCGCCAGGCTTGGATACTCTGGTGGATAATATCAGCATAAAATCTAATAGTTAAAGGGATTTCTTAAAGATAAATTGATATGTTTTGTATCAAGTTTCTGTCATTCGTTTTCTGAAAAGAGATATTAAACAAAAAACTTCCTCCTCCTCCTCCTCCTCTCTCTCTCTCTCTCTCTCTCTCTCTCTCTCTCTCTCTCTCTCTCTCTCTCTCTCTCTCTCTCTTTTAAACAAGACGTGATGCGACCTCCAGCTTACTCGGAACATGTGCAAGAGTTTCCCCTTATGCATAAGTTGTAAACATTATATTCCCAACTTAACGTGAAATGGTCTTTGAAATTAATATTCATACATAATACTACAACGAGGATCAAATAAAAATTACACAAATTAAACACGTTCATATACCCTCAGTTATAAGTGGAAATACAAACTAATTGAACAGAAACGTAGCCTAAATTCAGTACACCAAACAAACGTTATAAAATCTACGGCCAAATAGAGCCTTGTTTCACCAACGAAAATGAAAATAAATACAGTATATTTTATTAGAAATAATTTTCTATACTGTTCAGCATACGCATTATTATTTTTCCTACGTTTTCATTCTAATTTATAAATCATAAATATCCTATCCTTAAATTCCTGTATCTTTAACTCAAAGCAAAACCTTTTTCAGACCTTTTTAAGCTCTTCTTTAGGGCTTTTCTACAACAGCAACAACAACGTAGTTTGTAGGCTTACTCACCGAGCGAGCGAAAATCCTAATGTAAGTATATCCAAAGTAATCTGCAAATCTTATTTACACGTTCTTCAAGTATAATTAGAGGGAGTCGGTAACGGCAAATTTTTTTTTTTTTTAATAATGTTTGCTGAAAAAAAAAGCATTTTGTGGTCATGTTGATTTTATCACTAAAATCTGAGTTATTAAAAAAACAAAAAAAACTAATGTTGTTCTAAGTAAATAGGCAAATTGTTCAGTTTTTATCTGGTTCAAAATATATATAAATAAAGTAGTGAGTAGTTGTAAAGTAACTGATGAGGGAATCTCTCTCTCTCTCTCTCTCTCTCTCTCTCTCTCTCTCTCTCTCTCTCTCTCTCTCTTTCTTACCGTCGTTACGTCAGGGTTATGACGTAGGGTTCAAAAAGATAGTTGTGATTTCCTTTTTCGTGTTATTTAAATGTGTATGAATAATGTAAAAGGTGTAGTTGTCCTATATATTTTTAAGTAACAGAATGAAAGCTCATAAGATCTTTATTATTTATTTTTATTCTCTCAGTGTTATTCACGTAATCTGAACACCGACTTAAAATCACAGTCATTGCATTATTGAAAATGATTCTGCTATTGGTTTATAACACTTTTCATTAAATTGCCATGAAAATCTTTCTCTATTAAACTCATTAATTCTTCGGCACCTCATGAAGTTATTGTCTATAGGATCTCATCCACGTAACATGATATCTGGCAACCAAGTAACGTTTAGTAATACATCATTATTATTTCGTTCACTAAAGACATTTCTCGAGACAGCAGGTTTCTTTGAATAGGATGAAAACTGTAAATGGTAGGGTTCTTATTGGCCAGTTCGATTATGCAAACTTAGCAACTACATCAGATCTAACATTTAGCCAGAAAGAAAATAGTTAACAGAATTGTTTATAAGCTACCAAAATACTGTAACATGATTTCGAAAATTAACCCAGTGTCTTTGCCCTACATCCAAACTCAAAGCAAAAGCTAAAACAAAGTATTCAGAAATAACAGCCAATACAATCAGAGACCAAAGACAAAATTTCAAGTCCTTCCATATTTTTTTTTCTTTTTGATTTTGAAGAAATTGCACAGAATATTGATTCCTCAGGAAAATCTACATTATCTTTTAATAACTTCCCAGTACTCTGACCAAGGAATGGGATTTTTGTGTAACCCATAGATCCACCTGTTAAGTCATCAATAGTCACTGCAGGGTTCTACCTGGGTAGTACCCCATTCCTTAGGCAGTTTGCTAAGAAATGACACGGTTTCAACGATAGTGAAAAATATTCTAGATTTTGCTGATAAATCGTATGGTTGTTATTAGAGGGCTATGAAGAAATTTTGTCACACGAGACAAAACATAAATAAGAAAAAGCATAACCGACTGTTAGGTTATGATTTGGTACAATTTCCTTAAAATCAAAAGGAATTTAAAAAGAAAATATGTAAAGAAAAAGACCAACTCAGATGGCCAAGTCTAAATCTAATGAGCCAATCTTGTTTCAAAATGGCGCACATCACTCGCTGAGCAGAGCAGGAAATTCCGACGACTTGGTGATATTACTTTCATGCTGGAAATTCCAAGTACTTCAGAAAAATATTCCACTTATCAGATATTCTCACGCGGCATTTCCCTTATGGATGGTTTTAGAGAGAGAGAGAGAGAGAGAGAGAGAGAGAGAGAGAGAGAGAGAGAGAGAGAGAGAGAGAGAGAGAGAGAAGAAATATTCTTGAGAAAGCACTGCATATTAATTTGATGTTTTTATTTTTTTATTTTTTTTTACTTTAGTTTAACCAGACCACTGAGTTAATATTAACTCTCCTAGGGCTGGCCCAAAGGATTAGACATGCTATTTAAAATCTATATAAATTATTATCTAAAAAATAAATATTTGCTATCTGGAATATAAGTTATCTAAAAAAATAAATATTTACTGCCTGGAGTATATTATAAATTACTATACATTATATTTTACCGTATAAATGATTAAATTTAAGGAATTTTAAAGTATTAAAAAGTGATAATTTATCACTTTCTGACAATATTTCTTTAAAACAATATCTTCTAAATAATATGTCTCTTTGGATTTTATATTTTGGACAGATTTTAAAAATATGTTTTACTGTTATTTGTACATTACATATTCCGCACATAGGTATAGGGGCATGGGGGTTACTCATTAGGTAACCATGTGTCAGTTTAGTGTGACCAATTCTTAGACGTGTCAATATTACTGAATTCTTGCGGTATTTCTGATGGATGATGGCCACGGTCTACAGTTTCTCTTATTTCCCTTAATTTATTGTTTGGATGGTTTTCCCTCCAGTTATTTTGCCATTTTTTCTTAATTACCGATTTACTGAGTCTAATATAATCTTCTAGTGGAAATAATTCTGCTGATATTGGGAGTGTTCTAGCCTCTTTTGCATAGGTGTCTGCTTTTTCATTGCCTTCTAATCCTATGTGAGATGGTATCCAACATAGAGTAACAGATATCTTTTGTCTTTTCATTTCCTGTAATGTATGTCTAATTTCATTTATAATTTTGTTTTTTTGGAGTATAAGAGTTTATTGCATTTATTGAACTTAGTGAATCGCTAAAGATGGTTACTTCATTAAACTGGTTTTCAGATATAGTTGTTAACGCTGTTTTTATTGCTAGTAATTCAGCAGTGAATACTGATGCTTTGCTTTGTAAGGAGGCTTAGATCTTTACATTGTTTCCGTAAACAGCGAATCCAACTCCCATATCATCTTTGGAACCATCAGTATATATGTGATTATTATTGTGTACCTTGATATGTTCCAGAGCATATTGTTTCATAGGAAGGGGATTATTCATTTTATTAATCGGTATTGTACACAATTTCCTACATATCTGGGGAGCACTTATCAACCATGGGGGCATTATTTTGCTAAATTGTAAAATTTGATATTATAAAGGTCATTGTCATTAAATAATCTATTAGCTCTAACAGGGAAGGATGGGATCATTTTTGTATTCCAGAAACAGTCTGGATCTTTAAATAAATCTTTGGTTTTGCTGGACTATTTACAATTTTTAAAGCTCTGCACATCGTTGTTATTTTGAATCTATAAGATAGTGGCATTTCTCCACTTTCTACAATCAACGATGGGACTGGTGATGATTTGAATGCTCCAGTGGCTAAACGAAGCCCAAGATGATGCACTGGATCTAGCACTTTGAGAGTTGTCTCACTAGCAGAACTATATATTGGACTGCCATATTCTAATATTGGTAGAACTGTAGCCTTATAAAGTTTCAATGAAGTTTCTCTATCTGCACCCCATGAAGTGTGGGCTAATTTTTTAATATATTTATAGCTTTAGGGCCTTTGCTTTGGTGTGTCTCACATGGGCCTTCCAGTTCAAATGATAGTAAAAATATCGGCCTAAGAATTTGACTTCTGGATAAAATTGGATGGGAGTGTTATTCATGGTAAGAGATATAACTTGATTTTTGAGCCAGCGCTGATCCTTATAAAATGTTATGGCCTGTGTTTTTTCAACAGAAAATTTAAATCCAGCAGATGATGCCCATTGTTCAATTTTAGCTATGGAGATATTTAAAATTCTTTGGATGTGACGTAGGTTGTTTTAAGTGTAAAAAATGGCAAAATCATCAACAGATAAGCTGTTGTTTACATCTTTAGGAAGCATTTTAACAATATTATTGATAGCTAATGCAAATAATGTGCTGCTTAGTACGCTGCCTTGTGGGATACCTTCTTTTATTTCAAATGTTTCTGATAATACTGTTTCAATTTTAGTCTGGAATGTTCTTTCTGTTAGGAAATTTCGTTTAAAAATTGGGAGTTCACCCCTTAGATTTATGTCATGTAGAGATTTTAAGATTGAATATCTCCATGTTGTATCATAAGCCTTTTCAATGTCGAATAACACTGCGACAGTAATTGTCTTTTGTACAAATCCTCTTTTGATTTGATCTTCTAGTGATGTTAATAAGTTTAAAGTTGAATGATTTTTCCTACTTTCAGATTGGGTTGCTGCTAGAACTTTATTTTTCTCTAAATACCATATAAGTCAGTTATTTACCATCTTTTCCATGAGTTTACAAAGACAACTAGTTAGTGATATAGGTCTATAATTATTTACTGATGTTGGGTCTTTGCCAGGTTTGGGTATAGGAATTACAATAGCATGTTTCCATGCTTTGGGAAGAAGCTTCTTTTTCCATAGGTGATTATAAAATTTTAACAAGTATTCTTTGGCTTTAATGTTCAGATGTATAAGGAGTTCAAAAGAGACATTATCCTTTCCTAGGGCAGAGTTACTACAAGTTTTTAACGCAGCATCAAATTCTTCTAATGTAAATGGGACATTGTAGTATAATTGTTGACTTGTTTCAAAATTAATCATGTTTTTCTTCATTCCTTTTTTTAATGCGAAAATGTTCATCTAGATTCAAGCTATTGCCTACTGATTCTAAATGGCGACCTATTATATTTGATATGTCTTTTAAATCATGATCTCTTTTCCCATTATGTAATATTGAGGATCTAGGTGATCGACTATATTTGCCATTAATATTTCGAAATCTATCCCACATTTGTTTAACAGTGTCACCTGAGAAGTCTGAGACGTAATTATCCCAAGATGATTTCCTACTGCTAATAAATTTTTTCCTGAAATGAGCAGATATCTTATTCAATAAAGGTTTAATATAATCAATTTCCATACCTATTAACAGTAATCCCTTCAATGTATATCTATTACTTTTATATAATTTGTTATATCTTTGGTTTAGTCCATCTAATCGTCTGCTCATCTTGTGCTTCAGTTTGATAATATCTGAAAGTTCTCTGGACCACCATGGAACAGGATTTATTTTTGGCTTACAAGTTGTCATTGGTATTGATTTACTTCCAGAACTAATTACGAAATTTGTAAAATATGAATTAATTTCATTGTGATCATTGTTACCTTGGAAAGGGGGAACATTTTTGGCAATTAAATCATACTTTTCCCAATCAGCTTTTTTAAAATTAAATTTTGGTACAAATTGTTGATGATTATCTTCAAGACATGTGATTACGATTGGGTAGTGATCACTAGTATAAAGGTCATCCAGAGTATTCCATTCTAATCTGTCTACTAACGAAATGGAACAAATAGTCAGGTCTACAGATGATAGGGTCCCATGAGTTTTTGAAAAGTATGTTGGGATTTCATTTTCATTCAAACAACAATAGTTGTAATGTAATTAAGTATTAGGTTTTCTATGTCTTTACCTGCTCTATCTGCGTCGATGGTACTGGCATCCCATAAAGGGTGGTGGCCATTAAAATCACCTAAAACTAAATTTGGTTCATTGAACTGTGATAAAATGTTTGATAATTGAGCCATATCATAATTTTCATTAAGTTGATTATATAGACTGCAGACTAAAATGCTAGTTTTGTTTATCATATCCAGGCGAATTGAAGATATTTGAAATGAATTATTGTTAACTGTAACTTTATCATGGGTTACACGATTATGAACATATATTGCTGTTCCTAACTTGCCTTCTCCTGAAACGGAGGATGCCAGAGAGTAATTACATATTGATGGGACTGGATTATTAACGTGTTGCAAACATATGCACATTGGTTCATGTTGCTTTAGGAGTCTTTGTATTTCACCCAAGTGCATTCGTGTTTTCAGACCGTTTATGTTCCATTGGATAATAGTATCATTGAATGGAACGAAAGTTAAAAGATTATTTTGTATAGTTGGTTTTATATATATATAAATATATTTTTTAAAAAACTATGGGTAATTATTCACTTAATTAGCTTTAATTTTCTTTTCGGGTTTTTGACATTTCTGTGTTATCTTCTGATTCAGTGGTGAATTTAATTTCTTCTTGTTTGGCTAAGAAATTGTCTAACACTGCTATTTTACTCTCACGATAGTATTGTAAGTGTCTAATACACATACAATCTTTGGTATGTAATTCAGCTGACTTGAGATATTATCTTTTCTAGCTAAGAAATTCCTTATCACGTTTATCAATTTTTCTTTATTTAAAGGTGTCGTTTCTTTGCAATCTTGCAAAAAACATGTATGGCATCCACACCGTTCATGGTGAGATTCGGTTGGAGGTGTTACGCCTTCTTGGATACACTGCTGACATTCACAATTATCGTTTTGTCTTCCTTGGACTGATTGAAATTTGTCTTTAAATTTTCTTGGAAAGACTGGCGAAGGGTTTAGTTCTTCAGATTTACTTTGAAAAACTATAGAAGAATTCACTACTTTAAATTTTCTTCAGATTTACTTTGAAAAACTATAGAAGAATTCACTACTTTAAATTGACTTGGAAAGACTGGTGAAGGACTTATTTCGTTATTATTATCTAAATTAGGGGATGTTTTCCTGTTGATTTTAGGCATTTTCTTCTTCTTGATGTCATTAGTATTAATTTGAGTTTTGGGGGGGAGAAATTATTTCTCTTTCTCGTTTTCTTCTTGTTTGTTCAGCATGATCTTCATTTCCATTGTCTAGAGATGGCAATTCTTCATTTTTCATTAGTACGTCATAAGGGTTGCTTATTGATACTGTACTGCTAGATTCTCCAAGAGATTTTTTGTTAATTTCTAAGTTTGATGACCTTGTTGTTTGTTTTTCGTTAGTTTTTCCAGGTATTAAAAAATGTTTCTTGGGCATTACTTTCTCTACAGCGTCTCGATATCGAGACGCTGTAGAGAAAGTAATGCCCAAGAAACATTTTTTAATACCTGATTTATTTCTAGCAGGGTCCATTAAACCTCTTGATTTTAATTCTTGCTTTCCTTCTGGAATTGACATGCCAGACCTGCTTATTAGTAGTTTTAATTCAGTGTTATATATGTAGAATGGGCATATCTTTGATCTCGCATGATGGTCAATTACAACATTTTGGAACTCCACAGTTCCAAGTGGTTTCATGATCTCCTGATCCACAGAATGCACAAATTGCTTCATTTCTACATTTGTATTTAGTATGTCCATATTTAGAGCAGTTTGTGCATTGAAGAGGCTTTGGTACATGGGGTAATACGTCTCTTCTCTGGCCTTCTATTTTAATATTAGGTGGAAGTGTCTGCCCTTCAAATTAAATTTTAGCTACTCTCAATTTTTTACTTTGATGTCTTTTGTTTGGGATTTCATATACCATTTCGTTTTCAATATTGGGATATCCAATTTTCAATGAGTTCAATAGTAATGTCTCATCTGGTAGGCCATCACAATCATTATTGGGTGGTAACATTACTGTTCCCCCAATACTGTTCAACTTGCCATGTCTTTGAACAGTGACATTTATCCCATTCATATTGTTAAGCTTTTGGTTAGTTTCCGATTGAAGTTTTGTGGTAGCTTCCACTATCCATTCTTTTCTTGTTATAGGTCTAAATGTTATTTCTTTAGTCGGGTACTGAGCTAATAAAAGATTCTCAAATTTAGCAGCAGTCAGTTCGGTTTCTGTTTGAAAAACCAAATATCTTGGCCAAGTGTCAAATCCGAATAATGAGTTAAAGTGTACCAATGTAGGATCTGGTCTGTATTTGGGTCGTCTATTTCGAAATCTGTTAATATTTTAAATTTTTTCGCTTGCTACTATGTTTGATATGGTTGTGGATCTGGAATCATCGTTAACTTTTTTTATTTATAATTTCCTGAGCCAGTTCCAAGTCCGATCCAGGGTGGTCAACAATGGGGGCCAATATATCATCCATAGATACGAGTGTTGTATTGTTTCAGCCAGGTAGTCCTCCGCCCACCAAATTCCTAAATAAAACGGAGCCCAATAAGGGAGGGATGTGTTATGCGACTTTTAGTGGCCACCCCTAGAGGCTACAACCTGGTTATACACATGGCTCCCAGAACTTGTGGCGTCATCAGTCTGTCGAGATCAGACCCAGCTCTGGGGGCCATGTTTGACATAAGACTTTCCCCTCGCTCGGGCACGTCAGGTACTCGAATTCTACTGGTGGAGAGGCATGTCAGTCCTCTTCACCCTCCATCAAATCAGAGGAGCAGTCAGAGCCGTAATCCAATGTAGGTCCAAGGTTGTCAACTAATGGTCACTCATGAAAGGGGAAGAAGTTAAGGATTGAAAATAGGAGAAGGCTCAAAAGTGGACCGAGCTTAGTCTGGATGCTCGGAACTGGCCTGTGTAGAATGGTTAGACCTGCCAGGGTAGGACACTACTCCTATACTGTAGCCCAGTTCATCCTTGCACCACACAAGCCCCACCACCACATCAAGGTGCCGGGCCATTGGTGGGGATTAATTGGATGTAAACAAAGGGGATTCTTCGGAATTTCTCCCTTGAAATGGTGAAGATTTATACCTTAAACATTGTAAAGAAACATAAGACTCAAGGAATGTTCTAAGATATGAATTTAACATTAAAGTATAACATTTATTACACTATCACACAAAAACAATCACACACACATACACACACAGACACACACACATATACATATATATATATATATATATATATATATATATATATATATATATATATATATATATATATATATACGTCGAGCTACAATGTCCTTTAATATCTAATTCGCTCTACCTTGGAATTAATATATTTTCATTTATGCTTAACGAGTTAAACTGAAAATATACAATATAACAAGGTGTATTCTGATGTGTTCTTTGGCTTGGTTATTCCATTGTATCATCTCGTTAAACATTCAGGTGGTTTGTGTGAATCATTAGTATTAATCTAAAGTGTCAGCAGTTAAGTAGAATTTACTCCTAAGCATCGGCAAAAACCAGCTCTCTAATCCAGATATATATTACGATATACGTATATTACAACGCTTCCAATGAAATAGCGCCAGAGTACAATTGTACTTTATTCATGCAGGGATTTAAACGAGCAATAGATTTCAATTTCCCCCTCATATATTGTGAGTAATCATCGCAAGGGAGGTCAGTTATTTATTTTACCTAGAATGAATAAAGAACAATAATAGATGAAAAAAGAAAAAATAGATATGAATGGTGGTAAAAAGTAGCTCGCAATATCTCATTATTTCAATTACTGTCTTTAACTTAAATAAATGGGGCACCTGTAACAATATTTATAAATTCTGAGTCAACTCGGGTTTCCAAATTGTGGTGATCCTATGATTAGCTGAGTAAAAACCCCCTTTAGTATGGTTTTCTAGTCTTAGCATTAAATTCGCTTAATTCAGAAGACAATAACGCACTCATCCAATTATCTTTCCCTTTAATGTTGTGTCTTACGAAACACAATTTGTGTCTGTCGAATACGAACATCGGTTATATGAAAATCAGTTTGCAGCCTTGTATTCCATCTCCACTCAAGTGGATGCAGGACATTGTTTACCTAATCACAAGATCCGAGAAATAACCTCAAATATAATTACAAGAAATGAAAAAAGATGAATAAAAGTAATTTTTGTCCTTCATTAATTACCGGGGCATTTCTAACCTGCGGCGAAGTGAAAATAACGATTGAATGAGGAAATTTGGAGACTATCGGCCACAACTATAGAAGACTACGTTGGAATTAAGGGATGGTTTCCATTATCTTTCAAGCAGAGCGAAGCGAGACATACTCTGAGAAAAAGCAGAGAAATATTGTTTGTTTTGTTGAACTATGATTTATATGTTGATATTACTAATATGATTAACATTATGTCTCATTTTTTTTATATTTGTCTGTATATTATTCAATATAACTTCCTCTTTAAATGTTTCAACCTACCAACCTCTAAAACGTTACAAAACTGTAGATTCAAGTAGCCTATACAAACTTAGATGCCAAAGGGAATATGGCATTTTTATAAGCCATAAGTGACTATGTATGAAATTGTGTTTTCCAAAGGACTTGAATTTTTACTGCATGCTCGACATGACTGAATGAAATCAACAGCTCCTCCTTCACATCTGATCAAATCCACCTTCCCTAAGCAGCTAAACGCTCTCCCATTCTTCAATTGTATGTACGACAACGCCCACTGTTCAGGTGGGATAAAAAACAAAAAATACTGCCCTTCCCTTAGCAAGAAGCAAAACGCGGAATGCTACCTTGCCAGATCTTTAAATTAATTTATTTATTTATAATTTTTTTTTTGCTTTTAGTATTCTATGAATTGCTATTTGTCGAGGATGTTTCTTTACCTCACTCATGTGTCTAGCTGTCTCCCTAATTCTATTGTTTTCATCGTCACCACCAAGCTTGAATAGAAAAGGGGCATTATGTGTCTCATATTTTTTACCGACTCCCTTATATTCAGTCATTAATATCATGCATAGTCAGTTTTCGAACAATCAATTGCGAAAGGTAAACAAGCCCGGAGTTGAAGCCAAAAGGACATCTATGGAATCGAAATCGATTGTAATGAAGATGAAGAGGTGGAGAGAAAATAGACAGCAAGAAGGGAGAAATAAGCAGCAAACTCGGCTGCTCTTGTTTGTGAATCGCCAACAAGATCCCTCACAACACCGTCATATAGCAACGTATGCGATACTGCGAGATTGTAAGTCTTCTAAGCGGCTTTGTGCACGTTCCCCTCGCACCAAACACATGAATCTATTTATCTTTTTATGGGAGCTTCAAAAAGGATTTCTTCGACATTTTCTTCGTTGTGTATTTATTTTTTTGTTATACTGAGGAGGGTGAGGGTCGACACTCGTGAAAAATTGGCGCATAAAAGAGAGATTTATTTTAGGATACCCATATTGTTGATTAGTATAGTGTTATCACTTTATACGCTACAGTAAACTCAGAGATGTACCTGGAGAGAGGAGAGAGAGAGAGAGAGAGAGAGAGAGAGAGAGAGAAGAGAGAGAGAACAGAAGGACTTTAAAAAACTCAGATACTAGAATCAAATCGTCAATTATATATTCTTCTCGTCCACCTTGCAACTCGTCTATTTATAGTCTATCAGAGAATTTTGGAACTTATGCTCGTATTTGATAAGAAAAATTAGTGGCACATTTGCAAGCAAAATTTGTAGACAAGCATCCTTTTTTTCACTCTTACCCAACACCATCTGAAGATTCTTCATGGCCTGATGCAGATATTTCTACTAAATCATGTATGTTAACTTTTCCAGGTTGAAAAGTAATCGAGGGTAGAATTTAGATTGAATTGCCTTAGTTAGGACAGCAAGATATATAGACTGAGAAAGCAACTGCACGTTTTTTTTTCAATATAAACTTAAATATTGCAATACACTTAGAAAAAACAGGGTTGGTGTCATGGGAGGGGGTGGGGTTAACGTCTCATCACAATAACTGAACTTCCAGTATCTACAGAAAACAGAATCTAAATGCACCCAATCCATTAATGAAGTATTCGTTACACGATTTAACTTGGCGGGTGTTGGTGCGTTTAACAATATTTTTCCTCTGTATAATCCTGCAATGTGGACATAGAAGTTCTGTAATCATTGAGTATTTTTATCAGTCTCTAGACTTGAGCAAAACTTCGGAAGTAGGGTCTTTGAAATGACCTTATATATGCTGGGGTTGTTAGCAATGGCTGCGTTTCCACCTGACCACCTCTGTCCTCAAGGCGACTAATATTCACTCACCTACAGAGTCATCACTTTCAAAGGTATCATTTGCCTTCACGAGGTCTCGACTTTACCGAGGTGATGCACCACAAAGGGAAAAGCGAACATGATTGGACAGACTTTTACAACCTACAAAGATGCCCTTTGAAAATTACAAATAAAATATCTAGTACTAATTATCTCAATGAATGGCTGCTGTTCTGGAAACCGTTAGTCGATGAATTTGCAAACAGCCTGATACGGTAAAAATATTAGACAAATATAGGCAGCAAATAAAGTAGGGTAAAAAAAAAAAACGTTATCAGAAGAAACATTGGATTACCAAATTTTTTTTCTCTTCTTTTTCCTCATGAAGTAAACACGCAAGAGTCGAATAACAACTATGTATTTAGTTCACTGCTTTGCTTGATAGATCCATATTGAATATTTAAGGCTTCATTTCCGACATTCATCCTGTAGTTGAAAGTCAAAAACTGTACCATTACTCAGAGAGAGAGAGAGAGAGAGAGAGAGGAAGGAGAGAAGAGAGAGGACGACGAGAAGGGCCAGAGAGGAGAGAGAGAAGAGGAGAGCGATAGAGAGAGAGAGCGAGAGAGAGAGAGAGAGAGAGAGAGAGAGAGAGAGAGAGAGAGAGAGAGAGAGAGACTGGGTGGCAGGGAATGAATTAAAACGAAAGTATCTGCTTAGCGGTGTGACATTCAACTTTTTTGTGGAAATATTATATTACTAAAATGCATGTGTGCAAGGCAGCAGTTTCCACAATTATTGGCGGTGGGCCTAGCCTTTCTCTAAAATGCAAGACTGCAAAGCAGCATCTTTCTTTTTAGTCGCTTATTACGACACGCAGGACCTACGGTGGTAGTATTCCTACACCACTACCACAGGATCATATATATATATATATATATATATATATATATATAGACACATATATATATATATAATATATAATATTATATATATATATATATATATATATATATATTATATATATATTATATACATATATATATATAAACTGAATCACAAAAATATGAGACATGTTGAGTATAAAAGTAAAGACAAAATCCACGAAGGAAAGGGAAACGATGGAGTTCTGCAATGTCTTCCTACTTCTTGTCCTTTACTTAGCTCATATAAATGACAGATGGGGATTACAAAGGAAAAAATATGCACCTGGAATCCAACACAATTGAAGAATTACTACACCTATCAAAAAAGGATTAATAGGTTTACAAAAAATTAGGACTGACAGCTAAGCAGCTGTTGGACCTAGTTTTGAAAGATTATAGAAAAAAGGTGAATGACCAAAAATTTTTATAAAAGTACAACTCGATAACTCTTCAGTTGGTAAACAAAAAATTTGTTCCCTAGATTTCCTGGAAAAAGAATTTGAACTAATTCGTAAGCAACTTTCGTCTTTAAGGTATCCTGATCATATAACTGAGAAAGCAATTCACAAAGCAAACGTAATTTTCTACCGACCCTTTCAAGACAAGACCAGAGACATACCCGACAATAAAAAAAAAAATTCCACACCTGGATAGGATTAAGACGGTGACCCAGACCCTCAGAAAATCTAACCCTTTTGCATTTACTTACCGAAACACCTTAGCCAAATCCCTGATTAACGTCCAACGAAAGACATCCTCCAAGGACACAGGCGTTTACGAAATCCCATGCCTGGACTGTGACTAATCTTACATCGGATTCACAGGAAAATTACTTCCCCAGAGATTGATACAACATAAACGGTTAATTAGGGATGGACAACAGAACTCAGCTATTTTCAACCATATAAAGGAACATAACCATAGAATAAACTGGAATCTGTCACGCATAATTTATAGCAGCAACTGCCGGTACAAGAGTCAAATGATGGAATCGGCCTTAATAAAAAGAGGCAGGTAATGAACATCTCAAAAGGAGCATGGGATTCAGATGTGATCGACAAGGTTTTCATTCAACCAACGCTTAAGAAGATTAAAGGAAGATTATCAGCGGGGGTGACCTAAATTGGCTTACCTGTGGATGGACCTCTTGGTATAAATATCACCTTCTCTGTAAACTTTTCTCATTCATCTACCTGAAGAGGGAGACAGCAGTGTCTGAAATATACTATTTTTCTCTATATTTTGGTGCTTTTATGGGCTCCTTTTATTAGATGGAATTCTGTTGTAACAGAACATACCAGTTATATATATATATATATATATATATATATAGATATATATTATATAATATATATATATATATATATACATATATATATATATATATATATATAGATAAAATAAATATCTATATATTAGGAAAAATATAATAGTAGATGTTATTATAGAATACCTATAATATATATATAATGTATAGTTATACACATGCATATAGATCAAGGGCAGCAATACAGTAGCAGATGACACGTAACCATTTATTATAACATTTCATGATTTGTAATCACATTAAGGAGATCTACAACAATAAAATACAATATATTAATAAAGATTAATTAAAGGAACTATACACAAGAGTTTAAAAAGTATGCAAACAAAACTCATAAAAACAGAATACAAAAAGATAAAATTGTTATGAACAGACAACACATCCAGACACAGAATCAATTGGAAATAAAATAATAAAAACCAGACAACATATTTACATAAAGACACAATTAAAAAAACACTGGAGGCTAACCTACGATTCTAGAGGATAAGGGCACATTAAGAATAAAACCTACACAAATCTTTCGAGAGAAAGGCAGAGACAAATACAAGGAAATGGCGGTTGTACTCAGAGACAACACCAAATGACATCAAAGGTGGTAGCCGATCCTTAAATCTGAAAAGAGCTAATACTTTTAGGATAATTAGGTATTAGTTTAAGATCAATACCCCCAATATATTTTTGGACTATTTTCAAGAAATCCTTCAGAAATTTGTCTTCATATAAGAAAGGAAATGTTGCATATAATGGGAGTTCAGGCATGTCAAACACCTTGGCCTATTGGAGAATTTTCTATGTAGAAGTTTTTTGAGAATCATGTTATCTCTATTATGGAACTGGGCCTTCTTTCACTTAGAAATTGTCTTATTACAACAATACTTCACGAATAATCCCTATTCTTGTTTTTCACAAGATTCTCAAAAAGTTTCTAAATAGAAAATTCTCCAATAGGTCAGCTTTTGACATGCCTAAACTCCCATTAGATGCAATGTTTCCTTTCTTATATGAAGACTACTTTCGGATGGATTTCTTGAAAATCGTCCAAAAATATATTGGGGCTATCGATCTTAAACTAATACCCAAGAACCCTAAAATTATTGGCACGCTTTTCAGATTTAAGGATCGGCTACTGCTTTGATGTCATGTTGTGTTATCTGTGAGCACAATTGTCCTAAATGTAATTTGGGAAAATATATTGGATCCACAAGGCAGCTTCTCAGGGTGAGGACCAATTCCCACAGGGGGATAAGTTATAGAACCGGTTGCTGATTAACCAGTCCAGAACCCTCTGATATATGCAGCCATACCATTAAATGCAAAACGGAAATCACCTATGAAGATTTTAATTACTGGTTATACAAACAACACACAAGAAATGCTTATTCTTGAGACATTAAATATCAAACAACGAGTTCCTTCTCCAAAATGTCAAACAACCACTGTTCCCTTGTATTTGTCTTAACTCTCTCTCTCTTTCTCTGTATTTAAGGAAGTTGTCTGCTTATTACTATTTTATTTCCAAGTGCGTCTGTGTTTGGGTGTGTTGTCTGTTCTTAATGATTTTATCTTTTTATTCTGTTTTTATCAATTTCCTTCGCCCGCTTTTTAAATTAAAGTCTTGTATGTAGCTCTTTTAATTAACTTATATTAATATATTGTATTTTATTGTTGTAGATCTCTCTGTGATGTGATTACGAATCATGAAACATCGGAATAAATGGTTATGTATCATCTGCTTCTGTATTCCTGCCCTTGATCTGGATGTGAATGTGATGTGCGCTGAGTTCGCCTTTGCTCCCTAGTTATATATATATAATATATATATATATTATATATATATATATATATATATATTATATATATTATATTTATATATAATGACTGGTAAAAAATGTTTCTGTAACAACAGAATTCCATCTAATAAAAGGAGCCCATAAAAACACCAAAATATAGAGAAAAAGTACTATATTTCAGAGACTGCTGTCTCCCTCTTCAGGTAGATGAAAAGGGAGACAGCAGTCTCTGAAATATAGTACTTTTTCTCTATATTTGGTGTTTTTATGGGCTCCTTTTATTAGATATATATATATATATATATATATATATATATGTATATATATATATAGATATATATATTAATACAGTCGTGAGAGAGAAGGGTAATTTACCATTTTAGCAGGTGGGTTTAATGGACCATAATAATACAATAATACAAAATAAAGGTATTTGAATGAGAATACGATCAAACAAGATTTAAATATGATAATGCAAAAATTATTTACAAAACATTGCAATTATACTTAACGTCAATATAAAAAGAACACAAATGCCATAAAGGACAGGAATGACACAATAGGACAAAATAAATGACAAATGACAAATGACAACCACGTCTCGAAAAGTAATCACACTAGAAATTAAGAACACTTGAAACAAAGGCACAATTCGTTATTAAACCCTTACAACAATATCACTTATACTTAGGTTATAGATACATCACCATAAAGCGGACTGCTTCCCTACCGGACACCAAAGTCCTTGGTTTGTTGCTGAGTGGAGACTGATTCAAATTACATTTAGGGGTCGAACAAATTTAGGATGAGCGGAGCAAGTAAGAACAAGGAGTGTGAAAGAAGGCAAACAAGTTTCTGGGAAAGGACAAAGGAAAACAGGGGAAAACAGTCAGGCAAAATATATACAACAATTACAATAATGTGGAAGGTGCAATAATATATATATATATTATATATATATATATATATATATATATATATATATATATATATATATGTGTGTGTGTGTGTGTGTGTGTGTGTGTGTGTGCGTTTGTGTGTGTGTGTATGTGTGTGTTTGTGTGTGTATGTGTGCGTGTATGTGTGCATGTGTGTGTCCAAAAAGAATGAATATCCAGGGGGAAAATTATTAAAGAAACGCTCATCAACAGTTGTCTTTCTTTCGTGGATTTTCTATCTATTAGTTTTTCGCTATATGGTGGTGATATACCTTTTTCTTTTTTATATTTCAAAATAGTGGAAACACAAATGTAATCAATCTAGCATTTCAATATTTTTTGGCTTTATCCAGTATATCTCTCAATTTCAATGTTATGTATATGAATGTTAATGACAAATGCTTCTAATTAATAAAATTTAATTTTAATAAAATTCACTTTAACTATAAACACCCTCAAAAAAGAAAAAGAAAAATAGAACCACAATACTATTGTGTGAATAAAAGAAAACGATCTCATTTTATCCTCATCCTTAAAGACCTTAATTGTTCTTCATACGCTTCATTTTTATGGTGATCTCAAAATTCATTTCATTCACGTGATGGGTAAGCTGACTCAAGGATAATTCACTTAAATGTTGATTTTTTTGCGCAAGAATAATTATTTTATTAATGAAATTTTCATTTAACTCGAGTGGCACTATAGAACTCACGTTCCCACTCTATGGTCTTGTTATGACTAACATATCTCAAGTAAGATATTTCAAGTCCTTACTGAGTTATTCTTTTTACCTAAACTGTAAAATTCACAGCGAGTTTGTCTATGACAGGACGTGAAACCTGTTATTCGTATAGTCGTACGAGCTCTGGATGAAGAGTGGCGGCGTCTTGCTGTCAAAACAGGCATCATAAAGGTAGATATTATTATATTTTCTTTGAGCATTTTGTAATAATTATCCATCAAAGTATTTTGAAATTTCTACATGATAACTTTAGGAGCAAGTGTCCAGGCTAGAAGCAACACACCAACAACTTATGCCAAACTTCAGCTTTTGAATAAAAAAGTTCTTAATGAACAGTAAAATCTAGATTGAACGATGCTGCATGTCTGGCACGTAGTCTCAAAGTGCCGATCACCAGAATTTTGTCTGAAAATTGTACACGTACAAAACACTACTCATTAATATTCATTTATCGTTAATATCAAATACTTATATGTTTTCGTAGTTTGTAGCAAAATTATGGGAATAGAAATGAAATGAAATACGCTACTGGTTGGGTTTAATTTGTCAGAGTCCTTCAGTTGAATTATACAACTGCTATCTTAATTTGCAGGCTCATACCACAGGAACTGTAAGCTCTGTCTTAATTCTGTTGGCATTGTTGCTTCTTCTGTATGAAACAAAACAGGGGAATGCAGAATTCAATCAGAATAATTGTACTCTGATCTGAAATCTACGAACAATCATGTATCTGCCCGTTATATACACAGTGTCACACGAAATATTTACTCAGTAATATTCTCAGCCAATGATAGTTCTACTGTCATCTTATTAAGATGATAGTAAGAGTTATTGTGTAAGAAGCTTGTGTGAAAATGTGTATGCAACAGGCAGAAATCTGAAGCATGAATTTTACCAGTAGGTCTTTTTCTCCTATTTATTATTATTATTATTATTATTATTATTATTATTATTATTATTATTATTACAGTAGATGAAACCTATTCACATGGAACAAGTACAAAGGGCCATTGATTTGAAATTCCAGCTTCCAAAAAGTGTTGGTTTCAACCTCCCCCCGCAGACCCCACACTGCAGCAGTAACTGATTCATAACAGGGAGCCAGTGATTTTTCGTCGCCCTGTGGGAGACACGAACCCGCGACATGTGAGTGGCAACCACGACACTAAGCACTATACCATTAATTGAGTTCTGGAGGTAATATGCGGTAAATGTAAAGTGAAAATGATTACCAATAAGAATGGTCGTTTTGTCTAGACATATAACTACAGATCTACTGCATTTAATAGCGTAATTAACCATTCGATTATCTATCAACCGGCCTCCGTAATTAGATGATACCAACGACAAATCTCACGATAATTTGCCATAATGAACCTAATTTGCCTGAGTGATATTGTGTTGCTCTATTGAGTGGCCACAATGAAGTTCAAATTGGCGAAGGAGAGGTATGGTCATCAACTCCAGAATTGCCTCCATAAAAGATGAGGGTTTTTCGTGGATAGAGCCGCTCTGAACGTTTCTGATTAAAGAATTATAAGCAGCGGTACTGAAGACAAGAACGAGAAGAAATGATTAGCTCCTACCTGTCTTATTTGTGCAGCAATTTTATATAGGATTGTTGTTTTCATTTAATTTTATGAGATCTATGCCGCCAAGCCAAGAACAGGGGCAACTTTGGCCATTCACCACTAATAAAAACAGGGTGCCGGAGTGCCTGGAAGGTGAGGTAAAGAGGTCCAGAAAATAAAGAGAATGAAGCAGGAAGATCTAATGGCAGACAAAGGAAAAAACCCTCATTAAATATAACAACTAAACTCAGAAAAGTTCTGCAGTAAGGTTGAAGAAAGTAAGCGAGTACAGCTACAGGTTGAGGGGACGCAGCTAACGCCGTTTACTGATGCCTACAGTGCACCATGTTGGGTGCATTGAGGACACTAACCCCTTATGAGGAAGGAATCATGTAAGAAAAAAAATTGACATGTCTTTATAAATAGTTTCTTCAATATTTAGAAAACGCAAGTCTTTGTATACACATCCTTGACGATTACTTCCTTTTGCAAATGGCAAGGAACGACTTGAGCCAACTGAACGAGAAATATCTGTTCACATTCTGAGCTTTGGTCATCCTGGAAGTACCAATCAATTTTCGCATGCGTCAAGATACATTTAAAAGACTTAATTTAGGAAAGAATGATACGTTACCAAAGAATATCTTCCATCCTGAAAATATAACAATTAAGTTACCCTACTGAGGAGGAGAATAACTTAAAGTTCAAGTATATTTTAAATCTTTTTCTCGCTGCTAAATATAGTTTAATAAACAAATAATTACAAAACTGGCCACGGATAAATGAATTATTGCAACCCACGCGTAAATATCAAAATACATGTCTAAATAAATGATTGCTATATTTGAACACAATGTTTATGTTTAAATTACTAAAATATTTTATATATATATTGTAATATCAGCTACTTAAATTTTATCTCGTGGATCCATTAAAGTAAACATTTATTAATTGCTGTCAATATTTTATCAGTTCATTTGAGCCTCGAATTCTTGGTTCGAGTTTTGTATTGTTGCGCTTCCCCCACTGAATGTTATTTGCTAATTGGTACTCCGCCCATGAAAAGTTCTCTTTACTTTCATGTACGAGTGCTTCGGTAGTTTCATCTTCTGTCTCCTGCCACGTTGGACTGTTTAAGAGGCGATTTACATATTTTTCGTCTGGATGGAGGGAAGATTGCTTTCGGCTCTCCTGTAGAGAAGTTCTCGCCCTTTTTCACGGCCCGTTGATCAGTGTGGCGATCACCTCCTTGCACCATTGCTCTGCTACATAGATTTTGTTGGAAGTCTTGCTTCGAGTGGACTCGTCTGCTGCTGATGCATCAATGTCCTTGGATGCATACACCTGACCCCCTTTTGTGACTGAGGTTGCGTTCTCGTGCTTCCAAGTGTACCGAGACCATCGTCATCGTCTACGTCTTGAGTCCTCTCGACTAGTTATGGTGACGCCTCTAGAAACATTCTACAAACGGCCGTTGTCTCGAGATCTTCTGAGAGTCGTTAGGAGGCCTTTTGGTCGTGAAGAAGAGTAAGCTTCCGATTATGTGTGTTCTTTTTATCCACGAATATACTCATTTCCTTGTGGTTAAGCAATAGTGTCCTGGGACGACTAAAAGCCGGAGTGCCATCGAAACTATCACTCGTTTACTAAACTGCTTCAGTGCTGGGATTGTGTTTTTGTCCGTACCGTGGGAACATATATATATGTAATGGTACATTTCCGTAAATATTGTGTTCAGTTAGGTTAAGCATTTCTTTCTTTCTTTAAGCTCTCACTTATTACTGACTTAGTGCGGAAGTTGTTTTTCTCCCTTCTCCTCGACACTTTCCCTCTAACTATCATTTGAGTGAAGGTTAGCTGTGAGTCTGAATGGTAGTTGAAAGTGTATGTGACTGTGCCCTCAGCCAATAATTCGAGGATGTGTGCAAGTAACTTCTTGTAATAAATTTGAATTTTTACGTTCGTTTTCAATTACCCCCTCAAAGTGTATTTTTTTGTCTGTATTGCTGGTAAACTTTACTCTTTAGCCTACAAGCTATCGTAGTAAAAGCAATTTTGTTGGAAGGCCCAGTAAACGCCTGGACAAATTATTTTAAATTTTAAAGTAAAAATAAGTGCTTTTTGTTAAATATCTCATCAGAATAACAGAGGTCCTAACAATATATATATAATATATATATATATATATAATATATATATATATATATATATATATATATATATATATATATATATATATATATAATTTAAATGCATGGGTATGGTAGTAAGAAGAATTACTGGCTAAAACTTCTAATTTTTTATTTCTAAATACATATTTCAAATGAAATTTTGATATTGTAGCTATAAAAAAAGTTTAAGAGGATCAAAGGCATTCTGAAAACGAAAAGGAGAGAGAGAGAGAGAGAGAGAGAGAGAGAGAGAGAGAGAGAGAGAGAAATGTGAAATAATGCTAATACGATATACGCGTGTTGTATGGGTGCGTATATTGAAGCCGAAACTATCAGTCAGTCATGTACTTTGCCAAACAATTCAAGTCTTTCCGTAATTCAATATCTTGGAAAGATTTATTTGCCCATTACGGAAAGACTTGAATTGTTAGGCAAAGTACATAAATGACTGAGAGTTTCGGCTTCAATATACGCACCCATACAACACACGTATATCGTATTAGCATTATTTCACATTTCTCTCTCTCTCTCTCTCTCTCTCTCTCTCTCTCTCTCTCTCTCTCTCTCTCTCTCTCTCTCTCTCTCTCTCTCTCTCTCTCTCTCTCTCTCTCTCTCCTTTTCGTTTTCAGAATGCCTTTGATCCTCTTAAACTTTTTTTATAGCTACAATATCAAAATTTCATTTGAAATATGTATTTAAGAAATAAAAAATTAGAAGTTTTAGTCAGTAATTCTTCTACTACCATACCCATACATTTAAATTTTATGACTTCAGAATATGAATGGTTCTCAGCTTTTAACTGTTTTAATACTGAGCATTGTAAAATAATTTTTAATATCCTAAACTTAATGTGGTTCTTAAGAATCAAAGAACAATTAGATCTCTTTTTAGGTTCAAAGACGGAGCTCTTGCTCTGCTGTGATCCTCGGTGGTTAGTAGATTTACTTGTACCTAGAAATGATCTTGGGATTTGTGCGCGCTCCACCAAAATTATGCAGAAATCAAGAATAAATTCCTATTGTAAAGTCAGCCATAGAACATTCTGCACTTTCGTTACGGTTTGTCTCGTGTGTCCTTTTAACGGACATCTAGGAGGTTATTATTTTTATATAAGCAGGAAATGAATTATTCAATACAAGCCAAGTAGTATTCACTTATTTCTTTATAATCTTTGCCTTCAAGCAGATTCCTTCCCAAAATGAAAAAGACCCATTCTTCAGGCAGTATTGTTTTTTCACATGTAACAAAAACTTGCCTAACATCTTTCATTCGATGACAGACCTGGGAGGCATCGCAAGACTTCATGCAGGGTATCTATCGCGCTTCCGCAAGCAAATCATGACCGACGTAAAGTATGTTGAGCGAAGCATAAATTTGGGTATAAAGAATCGAAGGAACGCTGCCAGAGTATGAGATAGTTATTGAATCAGGGATATGAACTACATTTGTCTCTCGGGTCCCTTTCACTGGAGCCAAGTTCGTTCACTTGTCTTCGGAGCATCTCATTCTTTCCTTAGGAAGTTAGATTTTATTGGAAGTTTTGGTTTTCTCCATTGCGATGTTTACGAGAGAATATTCTGAGTCTTAATGAAAAGGGTTATTGACCATTTAAGTCTAGCATTCACGGTTTTTTTATATATATTTTCGTACTTAATAATTACCGATTCTAAAAATCCAGATTTCAAAGTGGTAATAACAGCAATACGGTTGAACACAAACAACATGATTGTAAAAGATAATGAAGGTTGGGGTCAATGAAGTAGGGAGATTTCAGTTCAAGAGAGATCTCGTTATAGCACACCCAGTTAACGAGTGAACATCATAAAAAAAAGAGAAAATGTGGCACTTTCAGCAAATATTAGCTTTTCTTCTTAATCTTTTGGGGGTATTCTTCATGTATTTATATATTAGGAACAGTCCAACTGAATGAAGTTTTGATAAACATCTTGTCTTTGAATGAACATGATTAGAAAAAAATTCTTAACTGAAGAAGATATCTTGCCTTGTTTTGTTTTTTGTATTTTTTTGAACAGACGGATGTATAATATCTCTTCGTCTAATTTGCTGATGGAAGACCAGTGTTTGATGGTTCCTCCATGGTATACTTTTACAGTACCAATCGAACCATTCCTACATCGAGTCTGCTATACAAATTAACGTTGCATATACGAAATGCAAAGTTCTGATACGAGAAACGTTCTCCAGGAGCGATCCGCGAAAAACCTGTCCTCTCGCAAGAAAATATCATATATCTCTCATTGGCTAAGGACATGCTGTGCTCGGTGGAAATTGACGTCGATGTCCCTTACAGTCTGTCTCCAAAAGGGCCTGCTTACCTAAGCCTACCTGCGGTGTACCACACGGTAGAAAATATCATATATTTTCTTGGCTAAGGACATGCTGTGCTCGGTGGAAATTGACGTCGATGTCCCTTACAGTCTGTCTCCAAAAGGGCCTGCTTACCTAAGCCTACCTGCGGTGTACCACACGGTAGAAAATACCTCCCAAGCAGTAAAACACCTCTCAGAAGTAATAATAAAAAACCGGAAATATTCGAGGAAACAAATGACAAATTTTCAACAATCTGGGACGTGATCAAAGGATTACAGGAATCCCTAGACAGTCTTAAAACTGTGGAAACAAATAACAATCTTGCAAGGATCTACGATGCAATCAAAGGTGTGTAGGAATCATTAGACAAACGTACAGGAAACCACCAGACTCCTTTGAATGAGACATCCATTATTTCCTCGCCTCCCAGCAACAGGGGAGAAGTGAGGGTGCGACACAAAGTCCAGATGGCCATACCCACACAGGTAACAACTGGCCTCTCTCCCTCGGTTGAAGTGCCCCATCACCTATGGACAGTTCTGAAGTTCTGAGGGGACTGTTGAACTCCCAACCTCCTCTCCCTCCCAAAGCCTCCGGTGGAAGATGGATCTTCAGTTACGATCACTAGCACTCATGAATCTCCCGACCCTATCTCCCTCGACGACCCGACCGCCCCCCCACCCCCGGCCAAATCCCCTATCATGGATGTAGATGAGAATAATCATGAGATGTCTGGGGCTGGCAGACACAAACAAGTAGAAAAAAAAGAGAAAAGAACCTCTCGTTTGCTCACTGGACCGAAGCCCAACATTTGTGATTTACCTCGCCCAAAACCTGAGAAGAATATCACGTAGCAATTCACAATCTGCACTAATTGGAGATACGAGAATCAAGTTTCTCACGGGCTCTAACCCCCTCATCTCTCACGAACTCCCATGCAAAATTAAACATAAAGTGGCTTACAAGTTTACCTGCCTATTTCAACACCTTGATGTTCTTAATGGTGAGAATTTCAGTCCTAATATAAAAGTCACAAGATATAACCTAATTCGGGACCAATGCCCCAACCCCACCAGGGGAACTTACTGACACCCCAAGCAGGGTCACTTCTACCGCAAGTGCCAGCCAACCTTCCACGGCGAGTGACTGCCCACTTCCCCTGGCTAACTCCCCATCCACCCAAATGATCAGCGCTTTCATCTCCCATCTTCGTGAGGAGCCCTGGATACATTAGATATAATATTTTGGAATAATTTTGGCCTAAAGTGGAACATTTCTCTCCTAAACATATTCTGCAAAAACTTCAAAGGCATCATTGCATTGCAAGAAATGCTTCTCTGGCAACATGACCTTATCATCTGCAATTCAATACATGAAGACTTCAGAGCCTTTTCGACTTCACTGATGCAAATTATATATCAAATTGTAACTGGTCGCCCAAAACGGGGCCTTTAATTCCTGTGGCCCAAATCGTTAGACAATATGATAAATGTGATGACCTACAATAGTGACAGATTACTGGGGCTTCAAGTGACAGCAGGGGACTCTAAGATCCTAATAATTCTTTTTTTTTTACAGAGGTTAAAGGACCCCATTTACCTAAATGGAGAGAACTCCTATCTGACCTACCTTAGTTTGTTCCATTCACCTGCCATCCCTTTAGCTAGCTGAAAATAAAAAAATAATTAAATCTTAGGCGAATTCAAGCTCTTGCTATACAAAAAATACAATCTTTATTTCCCCAAAATAGCCAACATTAAAATGAAATAAAATGAATTGAAAAAATCCCCCAAAAATCATTAAAACACCATTACTCTTCAACGTAATCATATTGGATTGAATTATTCCTACTTATCCTCACTTTCAAATAACTCCATGAGTCTCTATCAAATAAATGTCAGATAAAAGTCTAGAGAATTATTTTTTCGGTAGCGACAACCGATTCCATTCTGAAAAAAAGAAACCACAATTATCAGACACTGAAAAGACCCAAGAAATGAAATGGATAACTGTCCTGTAAAACTTTCTAAGTGTTCATCTGCATTTCCCCTTTCTAGAAGCTGAAATCAATGTCACTGTTCAAAGTTTTTCAAAGTCTTTCTTTCAGTTTACCTTCTGATGGACCTTCTAGTGCCTTCCAGTGCTTGGGTCACCACTGATATATTCATACTGGGGTTTATATCTTATCTCTTTTTGCCCTCAAGGACATATGCACTTACACCTACTAATGGATGTATGAATGTACACACACTAATCTCTTCTCTGTTCCCATGTACGTGCTTTTTCCATTTCACATGAACTCACTTGACCTCTGATGTCACAGTCACCTTTCTTACATTGATTTTTAGAAATACATCATCTCCAATAGCAATTTTAACATCTAATGATTTCTCGTTGCTTCTTTCCACTATTTCTCAGGTCTTAGCCTCGAGATTACGGCTGAGAGAAGCGTGTCTCTCCTTTGTCGTGGAAATGAATGCCTCCATTGTATATCCTTAATGATGAGGTATAGGTAACAAATTAAATGTGCTTCGCGCTTGGCAACCGATTAATGCTTTAAGTGGAGATATTTTAATAGACTCACTGACCATAGTATTAATGTTATGTCTAACTATACCTAAATATCTATCACAGTTCCTATCATCCATCCAATAGCCTTCCTGAGAGCTTCGAGCACTTTCCTGTTTGCTCGTTCACATAACCCATTAGTTTCAGGTCTGTATCGAATAATTGTTACTTTCTGTATCCCCATGACTTCTGCCAGGTACTCTAATATACTTATTACGTATCTCATTAGACATCTTTTCTACCCCCAACTGTGGACTACCAAACTTGCAATGTACTATATCTAAAACCACAAGAATTGGGACTTTCGGAATGACGATCTGTGTCGTGTCCCCTTTACATTCACTTGTCCTTAATTTATGTTTAATTTTCCTGACCAACAGATTACCTTCTAATTCTAAACCTGAAAAAGGTAACCTATAACCTTTCCTGACTGATTCCCCTCTGAGGAACGCTTTTGCGTCTGCCAAAATTTCATCTTGAGCTTGACTATGCTCAATGAGACTGATATCCCATTGTAAAGAATCACTTTTACTACGTGCATCTGCAATCACATTGTGTTTGCCCTCTTTGTACTTGAGCATTGCATAAAATTCACTGCTTGTTAGGAACCATCGAGCCCTTTTTGGCAACAGGCCTGGCTTATTAAAGAGATCCAATAATGGCCTGTGGTCTGTAAGAACTTCCACTTTATTCTCCATTAGCAACATTTTAAAATGAATCAAGCTTGATACTATTGCAAAAGCTTCGTTACCTACTGTAGCCATTGAGCTTTCATTGCTGCCCTTTCTCTTAAATTTCCTGCTATAATTACCTATTGGATGGAATTTTCTTTCAAATTTCGCATAAAGCAAGCACCTGTACCCTCCTATATGCTCTTTGTAGTCTGCATTAACTAAGTGTTCCCTGAAGATTTTCTTCCTTATTTGCATTTCTGCTTCTGGAAACTCAGTTTTTCCTTCTACAATAGCCAATTTTGGAGGTCTACCACATAAGCGTTCTGATACTTCCTAACTGTATTGTTGCAATTCAACAATTCCACCCGTGTAACCCCAGTATTTGATACTCTGTTCACCGATACGATGCTAATGACCCATCTTAGTTTCTCACTATCCTCAATTATGCACACTTTTTTGGATCTTTTCACTTCCCTCAGCTTGACTTTGACCATAGTCCTTGTACCTGGACTTAAAGTAACATTCTCTGATAAAACACTTTTATATTTGTGGTCATTATACATTGTACCTTCATGTTCCACGTCTGCATAAATATCACCCTTATTTATACCAGTGTTCCTTATTCAGCTCGCAATTACTCTAATGTTAGTATCAGTATCACCATTGTTATTTCCCATACCACAATTGTTAATGCCACCAAAATTATCACTAATATCCCCATCATAACCGCCATTGTCACTGCCGTTTTCCCAAATATCCACATTAACACTGCTGTGCTCACAAACATCCCCATTAATACTGTGATGATCACCAATATCCCCATTAGTATTCCCCATATTAACCTCTGTATCCTCGCTTCCATGTACACTCACACATGGAATGAAAGCACCCAGTATCCCAACTGTTATGTCACTTACACCTGTATGGACCGATATCCTGTGTCTCCTACATGCAGGGTGCCCTAGCAAAAGTCTGTTGCCAAATGCAACCCCTTTTATCACCAAAATCGTTCTGTTAACACGCTATCACACAGAGTAAACTGTATTCTTATAAAACCTAAGCTATTTATTTAATCTATGGTCTTCCACATCACACACCATCTCTGTTGAGGATTTCAAAGGGTATTGGGGGAACATGGACTGATACAGATCACGGTCCAATCAATTCACAGAGGACCCTACGTCAATGCAAATTGGGATCTCTACATCCTCCACTGTTCCCTAATCTATCGCCCTGGGCTCTGGGGCATCCCCCACAAGACCGCAATGGCACATAGAAATTGTCTGCACCCTTTTTGTTGATCGACTTTCCAGAAATTTGGCTGATCTCTTTGCCAAAAGTGATCTTGCACTTTTGCACATTCCCCAATATTTGACTCTACATACTTTCTTTGTGTGCCCTGGTTTATTACAATTGAAACAACGCAACTACTGTTGCCCTTGATCCATAGATCCTCTCTTATATTCCACTTTTGCACATAAATGGGGAGAAGGAAAATTTGAATCTCTTTGTCTTGTATTTCTTGGGCCTGTCCTATTGAAAGATGTACTATCCACTGTGGGACATTTGGAAATGTGTTACTGAATTTGGGAATAAATCAGTTCCTCATCTGATGTGGGTTCAATCTTTTTATCAAAACTATCTTCAATGGCGTCTGGGACGTATTGTAGAAGGTGGGAAAAATGAAAAATAAAAGGAGATATTTAACACTTGCGTCCTCATTAAGGAACAGCACATTGAATACGCTGAAGTCGTCTGCTTCCGCATTAGCGCATACATACATGCAACCATGCATAACTAATACACTGATAATCACCGTAAAATGGCACCCCCCGTAATTATCACACCATAATTGCTGCTGCCTTTATAACCCACATCATGGCCACACATTCCCTCTTTCCAGCCTCACTGCCTTGGGAGGTTGTCCTGTTCTCCGATGAACGGATACTTGCTGACTTAAGCTACCTCATCAGCAATAGAAGGACAGTTGCCGAAAATACACAACTATAATCCTTTTTTCCTAACATGTATGTAATCCCCCACTCCTATATCCCCAGTTTCTCCAGAAACGTAATCCATAGGCCCTATTGCCTTTCCCGTCTGCCACCACTGTTATGGGGGTTAAAGGACCCCGTTTCTCTCCTAAACTGCTCTGCAAAAACTTTGAAGGGATCATTGCATTGCAAGAAACGCTCCTCTGGCAACATGACCTTGTCATCTGCAATTCATTACATGAAGACTTCAGAGCCTTCTTGACTTCACTGATGCAAATCGTAACTGGTCTCCCAAAAAGGGGCCTTTTTTTCCTGTGGCCCAACTCGTTAGACAACATGGTAAATGTGATGACCTACAGGAGTGACAGATTGGTTCAGTAGGGTACTCTAGGATCCTAATAATTAATGTTTCTGTACCCTGAGAATAATAACAATAATTCTGATTAATACTGCATGATCCTAAGCGAGTTATACAGTATTTTTCACGATTCTCCTGCTGATCATATCTGTATAATCAGGGACCTTAGTTCTCACCCCACAAATCAATTGTATAACGAATTTACTCGCTTCTGTCAAAATCATGCTCTACAAATTAGCGATGTAATTCTCCTGCCTCCCTCCTCCTATCCCTATGTGCAAAATAAAATGGACACAATTACAACCTCCTGACTGGACCATTGCATCACATCTCCACAACTTTATAATTCTATTATGACATGCAATATTCGCTACGATCTTGCAACAAGCCACGATCACATTCCTTTATATGTGTCATTCAGTACCTCATTCCTCCCTACTGTGAACCCCCTAACTGATCGCCCACTAGCTGTAACCTTGGTTTTTATAAACCAACAGCAAACCAGATTCTTTAGGGTGATCAAGGAAACCAGGTTGTGGTCAATAGTTCAGCCGGCAGAAGCTTTACTTTGTACTAACTGGTACTGACACTACTTGAAGAAATGACCACCACAGGA
>NC_061096.1:2195893-2233393 GCF_015104395.2 Macrobrachium nipponense
AGCATATATATTGGAAAATATGTTTTTTTATAATATTACTCAAAAAATGTTTCAGTTAACTATTTTGCACTATTTCGTTTTGAGAAAATTCTATGAGACCAATTTCGTTACACCGACAAGCGTTTTTCTCCACTTCGTTTCACGCAATTCCAGTTCAACACTACTTTCTTTTATTTTTGCAATATAGAGAATTGCTTGATTGCTTCTTCATCTCCATTTGAGCGGCCACTATTATTCTGTTTCTTCTCTGATCAAAACCTAATCCGGCATGATTTCTTGACGCGGTAGAACATTGTAATTAAAGTAGATTTCCCCTTATCTGAAATAAAAAAACATTATCATCTTTACAAGAAGACAACCGTCCTTCGTCCACTACCTCCACTAACCCCCCCCCCCCCCCCACCCCCCCCCCCACCCCATAGAAAGCAAGAAACCAGACTCCAAACTCAGGGAAAGGAAACTACATGAGTCAGTTACCCAAAAAATTAAAATTCTTGTGCTTCACTTCATCTGCTTGTTGATTATGTAGTTGTAGTTCGTCTCTTTCCGGTTAAGGTAGTTGCCACGGTTGGCGAACTGATCCCAAAAACACAGGTGACCACCGGATGTTTATAAACTGTTTCCCATTTAAGTTACATTTCTAAACCCCAAGGGACTACCGAGAGAAGTTTAACATTTCAATGATTTGGAAAATATTTCCAGCATAAATAGAAATCAACATTCTATGAAGTTACCGAGCTTTATACTGTTTAAAGTATAATACTTGTCTCAGAGGAGCTTCAAAGGCCGTCCGTCCTCGATCCTCTTTGCATTTTTCGATTATAAACCCTTTACCTTTCGTACTAATAGATTTAAATCATGAAGCAGTAGATATTCTGTAACTCATTTATCTCACACTGGTTTTATCTTTAATTATAAAGAGAAATTATTAATGAAAAATTTATAAAATATAACTGCGTGTCTTATCTCTTCCTTACAAGTAGAGGAATGGTGAAATAATTCCTGAATAATTCTTTATTGAGGATGCTATTCTGCGTTCTAGATCTCTGAGAGAGAGAGAGAGAGAGAGAGAGAGAGAGAGAGAGAGAGAGAGAGAGAGACTACTTATATAAATACAAGCGAAAATAAAAACAATGACATTTGACAAACTTCTTTACCTTAAATATGCTAAATATTGAATCCCAGATCAAATAAATTGCTAAAAAAAAGTAACTTTCAAAGCATATGGGACGCATCCGAAACATAACTCATGAGCACTGAATTCTTCAAAATGTACCATAAGCGGTGTTCTGATTTCAGATGGGAAAATACTCGGTGGAGATTACTCTCGAAATGCAAAGGAGGTTAGGAATTCTTTGGAGCGATATGGCATTCGAACCCAGAGGCGCAAAATTGGATTACTGAGTAAAAGACTTCGTGAATAAACTTGGAAATTCTGTTTCACAGACGATGAAATTTCAAAAGGGAGCGGAGTCCTGCTCTTCTTGGGTTTCACAAATGGTTACTCAGATGGACCAGTTTTCTGAAGAATGCAGTTTATAAATTTTGAGATTTATTTTAAGTGCAACATTTTGCTAATGAAATTAAACTATCAGCGATATAGGTTAGTGTGATCTACGGTAAAATATTCGGGATTCTTAACCTGTATGTAGTAGGAGTAATAATAATAATAATAATAATAATAATAATAATAATAATAATAATAATAATAATAATAATAATAATAATAACAATAATAATAATATAATAATAATAAGAAATAGCCAGCGATGACACATGGCAATGGCTACAGAGGGGAGAGCTAAAGAAGGAAACTGAAGGAATGATAACAGCGGCACAAGATCAGACCCTAAGAACCAGATATGTTCAAAGAACGATAGACGGAAATAACATCTCTGCCATATGTAGGAAGTGCAATACGAAAAATGAAACCATAAACCAAATAGCAAGCGAATGCCCGGCACTTGCACAGAACCAGTACAAAAAGAGGCATGATTCAGTGGCAAAAGCCCTCCACTGGAGCCTGTGCAAGAAACATCAGCTACCTTGCAGTAATAAGTGGTACGAGCACCAACCTGAGGGAGTGATAGAAAACGATCAGGCAAAGATCCTCTGGGACTATTGTATCAGGACGGATAGGGTGATACGTGCAAATAGACCAGACGTGACGTTGATTGACAAAGTCAAGAAGAAAGTATCACTCATTGATGTCGCAATACCATGGGACACCAGAGTTGAAGAGAAAGAGAGGGAAAAAATGGATAAGTATCAAGATCTGAAAATAGAAATAAGAAGGATATGGTATATGCCAGTGGAAATCGTACCCATAATCATAGGAGCACTAGGCACGATCCCAAGATCCCCTAAAAGGAATCTAGAAAAACTAGAGGCTGAAGTAGCTCCAGGACTCATGCAGAAGAGTGTGATCCTAGAAACGGCACACATAGCAAGAAAAGTGATGGACTCCTAAGGAGGCAGGATGCAACCCGGAACCCCACACTATAAATACCACCCAGTCGAATTGGAGGACTGTGATAGAGCAAAAAAAAAAAAAAAGAAAAAAAAAATAATAATGATGATGATACAAATACATGGGAATAACGGAATGAGGGGATATAAACACCAAGAGATGAAGGACACGATCAGGAAAGAATATATGCAGAGACTCAAAGCGATACTCAAGTCAGAACTCAACGCCGGAAATATGATAAAAGCCATAAACACATGGGCAGTGCCAGTAATCAGATACAGTGCAGGAATAGTGGAATGGACGAAGGCAGATCTCTGCAGCATAGATCAGAAAACCAGGAAACATATGACAATACACAAAGCACTATACCCAAGAGCAAATACGGACAGACTATACATAACACGAAAGGAAGGAGGGAGAGGACTACTAAGTATAGAGGACTGCGTCAACATCGAGAACAGAGCACTGGGGCAATATCTGAAAACCAGTGAAGACGAGTGGCTAAAGAGTGCATGGGAAGAAGGACTAATAAAAGTAGACGAAGACCCAGAAATATACAGAGACAGGAGAATGATAGACAGAACAGAGGACTGGCACAACAAACCAATGCACGGACAATACATGAGACAGACTAAAGAACTAGCCAGCGATGACACATGGCAATGGCTACAGAGGGGAGAGCTAAAGAAGGAAACTGAAGGAATGATAACAGCGGCATAAGATCAGGCCCTAAGAACCAGATATGTTCAAAGAACGATAGACAGAAATAACATCTCCCATATGTAGGAAGTGCAATACGAAAAATGAAACCATAAACCACATAGCAAGGGAATGCCCGGCACTTGCACAGAACCAGTACAAAAAGAGGCATGATTCAGTGGCAAAAGCCCTCCACTGGAACCTGTGCAAGAAACATCAGCTACCTTGCAGTAATAAGTGGTACGAGCACCAACCTGAGGGAGTGACAGAAAACGATCAGGCAAAGATCCTCTGGGACTATGGTATCAGGACGGATAGGGTGATACGTGCTAAATAGACCAGACGTGACGTTGATTGACAAAGTCAAGAAGAAAGTATCACTCACACCAGAGTTGAAGAGAAAGAGAGTTAAAGAAATGGATAAGTATCAAAATCTGAAAATAGAAATACGAAGGATATGGGATATGCCAGGGGAAATTGTACCCGTAATCATAGGAGCACTAGGCACGATCCCAAGATACCTGAAAAGGAATCTAGAAAAACTAGAGGCTGAAGTAGCTCCAGGACTCATGCAGAAGAGTGTGACCCAGTCGAATTGGAGGACTGTGATAGAGCAAAAAAAAAAAAATAATAATAAAATAATAATAATATTTCGGAAGGACACCCTCTCGTAGACAAGTTTTGTTAAAAATGGTTGCTGCTTCCGCACTATTAATCTTATAAAGAGTCTCCTCTATTTCTCCTTTCTCTTTGTTGCACCAAAGGGCATGGTAAAATTCGGTTGAGTCATTTTGGTGTTTATCATTGCTTATACAATTCTCTCTCTCTCTCTCTCTCTCTCTCTCTCTCTCTCTCTCTCTCTCTCTCTCTCTCTCTCTTTCTAACAAATTCCTTCTAATCCCTCTTCACTCCCTCTCGTTATCCATCCTCAACACATGCCCATACCATCTCATTCATGTTTACCTTATCTGATCTGTAATTCTTACTAAGCCTGCCCATTTCATTTCATCATTTTCAGTTCTCTCAAGAAGCAATATTTCCATAATCCACCTCAGCATTCCCATCTCTGTTCTCTCAAGCTTTACTTCTCTTTTCGTTTTAGAGCCAATGTTTCTGACCCATACATTAACATTGGTCTTTTCACTGTGCAATAAATGGATTCTATAGTATGCTTTCTCTAGGTCTATAAATACACAATAGAGCTCCTGGTTTACCTCTAGCCTCTTTTCCTGCAGCTGTCTTACTATGAAGATGGCATCCACCGTTCCTGTTCCTCTCATGAATCGATATTGTTATTTCCTGATCTTTACCATCTCTCTTAATCTCTCATTCAGTATCCTCTTTAAAACTTTCAATCCATGTTCTGTTAGTTTAATTCCCCTGTAGATACCACAATCCATGACATCTCCCTTCTGATTGTGTATATATACCATTAGACTCTATTCCAAGTCCCTTGGCATTCCTTCCTCTTCCCATATAGTTTTTAATACATCCATCGTTCATTTCTCCCCCTTTGCAACTAGTACTTTGATCATTTCAATTTGGAACTCTGATGGACCTATTGCTTTTCATTCTTCATTTTACTTAATACTTTCTTCACTTCTGTATCTTGTATCTCCATCACTGGCCCCTCCATCCTCTCTCTTTCATTTTCAAAATAGTCTCTCTATCTCTTCTTAGTGTCTTCAGCCCTATATATGTAATATATTTTCATCTCTATCCTTGATGACACCCAATTTACCCAAATTCTTTCTCTGCTGTATCGTCAAGTTTGAATGAAACCTTATACATTTCCCTATCTCCTTCTCTTGTCCCTAGTATTTCATTCAATTGCTCTGTTGCCCTTCTAATAGCCATTCCACCACCACTTTTCTCCTCTCGACTCTCCATATCCGCTGGATCTTCCCACCAGTTCCTCTACTCCCCCCACACATATTTCTCTCATGTCTGCCAAGATAATTTTACTCTCTTACCATGTCCAAATTCTGTTCCCCCTTTTTAGCCATCTCTCTCACAGTCCTAAATTGCTCCCCCTTTTTACCTTCAAGGTCCCAAGTTGTAATTCTAGATCTCCTATTTCTCTTTTGTGGTTTCCTACCTCTCATTTTCAAATCCACCACAACCAACCTATGTTGTTTAACACACGCTTCTCCCAAGATTAATTTGAAGTTTGCCACATTGCTCTGAACCATCTCCAATTATAATTCCCATCTTCATTTCTCATTCCAAACCCATGGTCTCCGTGTACCTCTTCATCTTTCCCCACCCTGTCATTCATATCATCTCCTATTTTCAGTTTCTCCTCTTTAACTATTCTAATGGAAGCCTGAAACTTTTGTATGTCTGAATAATTCTTTTTCTTGCTCTTGGTACCCCATCTGTGGAGTGAATGCTGATATTATATTTACTACTTCATCCCTATTATTATAAAAATCTTTAAAAGCTATCACTTACTCTCTTTACTTCTACTACCCTTTCCTTCCAGTTGTTACTAACTATAATGCCAACTCCATTTCTTCCCTCTCGTCACCCACTGTAATAGAGCTTATACCCATTTCCTATCTCTCTAGTTCCATTCCCTTTTCACCCAGTCTCCTGCACACACAAGAACTCTATCTTCCTCCTCTTCATTACATATACTATCTCCCTCACTCTTCCTGTTAGAGCACCAACGTTCCACTTACCTGCTCTTATCTTCCACTCTTTCACTAACTTCTGCAAGGCAGCAGCTGTCCGTTTAGTACGACACGCAGGACCTGCAGTGGTAGTATTATTACACCCCTACCACAGTGAGATGTATGGAGTAAATATATACAAATACAAATATATTATTTGATACCACGAAAAGCTTCTTTAAGAGGAAAATGCATTCAATTTTTTCCACATTTGGCGGAGTATGAATTCCATTCAAAACGCAAAAATTTTATTCCATTACCTGTTTGAGAGACAAATGATCTTTATATATCAGAACCCGAGAAGTATTCTGAGATATTTTAACGTATTCGTGTCCTTTTTTAGTCTAACAAGCAGCCTTGGTTATGAGACATACTTAAAAGAAATATCAAGAATAAGAAAAAATATTCATGTATAAAGAGAAGAATCGAACTCTACTGATAAAGTAAGAATGTTCGAAATGCAGTCCTTAATTATTCATTCAAAAATTTTAAAGAGCATTTACATTACTTATATTATATACAATTTTAGATTACACCGTTTTCTGCTAAACATCCACAGAGTTAGAATAGGGCGTTCTCATTTCTTTCGTTATCATAAACGCTTAAGTTTGGTTGAATTTATCGCTCATGTTGCTTTTGCAATCTTCTTGAGTTCAATGGTAGAAACTGGTTCTTTGGCCGAAATGAAAACTTTGCTTAAAAGTGTTTGCTGAATTAGATATTAAACCTTACAATGACTATGGTAAAACTGGGATTACTTACAGAAAGTAATCGTATCATTGATTACATCAAATATAGTATACTACTTTTGTTCCTTTTTTTTTATTTTTTTCTAATGGTTAGATTTTTATGAAAAATTCAAAGGCTTTTAAATTCGAAAAAATCCTATGTTAGCAGGTTTGGATCGAGTAAGGGTGCCACAATATTTTGGGAAAAGTAAATAATTAAAAACTTTATACTTTTTTTATTTTTTATCAGCGACTCGATTTCTCTGTCATCCCTGTTGTCAACGGCATCGACACTTCGGTATCCACAGTTCCTCTCTGTGACACTGAATTTAATACAGATTACTGGAAATCTATAAGGTACCGGGACTGATGAGAGGGTTGGCAGGGGTGTCTAGAGCTAAAAAAACAGGTTGGGAACTACTGGATTAAGTGTAAGTTCCTGCACTTGTGTTATAATGTAGGGGCAGTTGTGTATAAAAGCTAAACTTCCACCGTGTTTTCTTAATGATATACTAAACTAATTGCCTCTGCAAAGTATAGCTAAAGTACCCAAAAGCCTACAAAAGTCTTCATATTGTCTCTTGGAAAATATCCAAATTTTGTTAAGATGTCTTTAATTTGGTAAGGAATTATATCAGAGCAGAGATATTCATGGAAGATATAGAACAACAGCCTAATGCATTTCGGCACTGATTTTGAAAGAAAAAGCTTTGGGCGAAAATGTGCAACCTAAGGCAATTGTATTGTATTGTAGAAATATCTAGCACTCATGCCTCACCCAGGGAGCGTTTTCCATAGATCTTACATGGAAGGGAGAAACCATCTTCATTGTGTTATCATTATAATTAGCTTGATATGAAATAAAAAAAAATACCAAGTCAGAAACAAACGAAGGGCACCAACAAATAAATTACGAAGAGTGCTGAACTAAAATGCATTTACTACAAGGTTGAAACATTTGGTCACGGATTGAATAAGACTTCCATAGAACTTTGAGGTACTGAAACCCATTGAAAAAGGGACGAGCCCTGCTGTCTCGATGATATAATCTTTTCCTTACTACTACTACTACTACTACTACTACTACTACTACTACTACTACTACTATATAAAAATGATAGTAATACAGTCTATTTTGACAGCTATGGTGATGACGAACAATAATTATTCTTAATATTCGATTACCAGTACAGTTTGTTCTTACCTCTACCACTACTACAACTACTACTACTACTACTATTACTACTTCTACTACTACTACTATTATTATTATTATTATTATTATTATTATTATTATTATTATTATTATTATTATTATTATTCTGAGGGGCCCATCATAGACTTGAAATTCCTGAAGCTTCCAAAGATTATAAAGGTGTTCGTTCGAAAGCTTTAACAGATTATTATTATTATTATTATTATTATTATTATTATTATTATTATTATTATTATTATTATTATTATTATTATTATTATTATTATTATCATCATATTATTATTATTATTATTATTATTATTATTATTATTATTATTATTATTATTATTATTATTATCGTACTAACCAGTTCCTCAAAAAACAAAAATGAGAGACAAGCTTAGATGCTCCTGTGACTTGCTGTAAGCCCAGAATTACTACCCGGAAGAATTACTAGACCGGAATTACCCAGAATTACTAGACCGGAAGAGTAAATGTGACAGGCATTGGGACCCAAATCCATCTGATGGATCATTCATGATATTCAATACGAACAAAGCTTAATTCCCTGCTTAGATTCATTATCCATGCATCGGCATTTGGAAGTTCATTCAAGAATTCTTTAGCCGGACTATTCTAGCAAACGCGAACTTTACTGCAACATCAGCTTCAGGAATCCGCGTTTCGGCTGTTGCAATTAAATTGTCTTTAGTTGAAAGTGTCAACTTTCGTTCAGAGTTCGGATGAGCTCCTCTGGTCACCTGGGGGAGAATTAGAAGACCCGGACATAATTAGGTGAGAATTGCGAGACAGGCTGCTGGAGAAATAAATATTTATAGAAATGAAAGCACAGAAATGACGTGAGTGCCGGAATTTCACAAAGACCAATTGTATCTTAAATTGTGCGTAAGACCTCATATTTCAACAGTGATCAAATCAGTGTAACCCGTTTTAGGTCATTTGTGCTTCCTTTACTGTTCTCCGGTGTGGATGTTTGCTTCTGCCTGAGATTATCTCTTTTAGATATAGAGGTACTTGGTGGTAGGTTTCTTTTTTCTAATAGTAGCAGATTTAACTTAGACACTCGGAGAATAGTTTTATTTTTTATTTTTCATAAGTTGTATTTGAGCAAAGAACTTTCACATTCATAATTGATCTTAATTAATCGCCCTTTCCTGCGGAGAATGACCATCTTGCCTGAACAGCAGCACCAGTATGCAGGCAGTCATATGCCTGGTTGTCGAGTTACCTAGCTACAGAGGTCATTTATTCGTCACATATTTGCAATGATCACCTTGTCAGTTTTAAGTATACGCTTTCTATGAATAAAGATGCATTACTATATTGAAAACGAAGGTAAAACATCTTTCAGAATGATGTTAAGTTATGATGTGTATGTAAAACCTTCATTGTATTACTGCGAGTTATATGAGAAAACTTCAGTTGATGTTTGTTCGAATTTGTGTGTACGTGTGTACACAAATGTCAAATGCGAAAGCAACTAGGTTATTAATTGGTTAACTAGCAATAAAACATTGCAGAAATCTCTGAGCCTCATAAGTATTTTATATAATAATTTCGTTTGAAAGACGTAACAAAGTAATGGAAAATATAGAAAGAAGACAAACATCGATAGTTCAAGTCATAAATGCTACTACTAGGAAACAGAAACCTACCACCACGAACCACTCTGTTTAAAAGATATAAATCTGGCAAAAGCAGATAATATCCACACCAGAGAACAGTATTCTAGAAAAATAAGCCTAAAATAGGTTGCATTGATTTTATCACGTGTAAAAATATATGAGGCCTTATGAACAATATCTAATTTCGTGCAACATTTGCTGAAACCTTCATTAGATGTTTCTCAAAAGTTAAATATAACTCAAAAGTTACAGCTAGAATAGCTAAAGCTTGAGACTAATTAAACAAAGGGAGGATGGAGTTTAAGAATTAACTGCTGATCAATTGTGTTTTCCTTTTGCTGGAGTTCAGCCAAATACCCCATAAACTACACTATTTTCTGATTCACTCCATGTCCCGATTGAGGCTAAGGGCAGCTTTATACGTAAGAAGTGGAGACTTTACTACACTCATCGGCATACTGAATAATTTTGTTTTCCAGGCCAGTAGCCATACCCATGGAACTATAAACATGGATTGGACATGTGCAAAATCGCTGTGCGCAGCATGCCGCCATTGCAAAGAGACAGCTTTGTTATAGCGCCAGTGAGGGAGGCATCCTTTGGTGTAGCTAATCTCTACTTTGATGTGATTTGCCTGATTGTGGGTAGCCAGGCTTCACAGTCAGGCATTGCAAGGTAGAAGCATTCGCCAGAAATGCAATAAACTTTTTCTCTTCTAGAGTCAGGAATATCCAGTTACGAGTTCAGCTTTTGTACATTTAGCATAAAATTGTCTTCCAATTCAGTAATTTAGCGGTAAGCCAGCCTGTATCACAATGCCCACCTCGCCATGTTGGAGTGTAATCTGTGACTTTTTCATGACAATATATTGTCATCTATGACATTTGTTTTATTCTGTTAAAGTAAATTTAGTAGTACACATTATTCAATCTAGTATTTTCTGTTTACATGATAATACATTTAAAATAGACCTAAAATTATTAGTATTAATAAGACTGACATTAATAAGTGATCTGTAAAAATAAATGATTTATATCAACAAGTGTGTTTCTTTTTACAATAATGACTGATGTAAGTAAGCAATAAGCATAAGTCAACATAATTACAATTTGAGTCTATTGTGTCATTGCGATCGGTGACACAGACAGGATAGCAAGATGATAAGATCTACATAGGTAGAGTATAAAGACTTTGATACTTAGAAGGTGTGTGTGTGTGTGTGTGTGTGCAGCAGCCGAAACGCGGGCTCCCTAAGCTGATTTTGCAGTCAAGTTCGCATTTGCTAGAATAATCCGGCTAAAGAATTCTTGTTTACATATTTCATAAAAATCAAAGGAACGTAGTACCACATAATATACCTTATTTCTCGTATAAACTCTCCCTTTCTCTTTCTGGGAAATCCATATCATTACTATTCCACCTTCATCTGTATTTCGATCGCCCAATTCTTCATAGTCCCCCATAGAACTCCCGGGATCTATTTTCATTACAAAGCAAACTTTTCCAATCGCATTCAAGACTTTGCTTGCAGATGTTGCCTGGGAGTTTGGAACTGAGTAAGTTAAAGGTGCATTTGTCTTCATGTCCTCGTTTCTCAGAAGGCTGCCCTTGATGGAGCTGTGTTTGGTTAGTCTTGTAACACGTTTCGCCTCAATTTAGTTTGTCTTGCGTACTATACCCATTTATTTCTCTCAGCTGTCAAATACAGCACTATGAAATCAAGAATTTCTTATAACATGTTTACAATCACTGCCCGGCCATCATACGCGTATCAATCCGAACACAAATATTTACCGGGAGTTTTGTCAAATACTTGACGTCCGCTTCCTCGATCCGAATAACAAAGGGAAGCGGGAAAAGGCTTCCGCAGTTCCAGGATGTCGGACAACACTGCTTTCTTCTCACTTCCTCATTAAAGGGTCAAACAAATACCCGGAGGAGAGAGTTGCGATGGAGTTGGATGCTGACCGTCTTCTCAATAAACGATACTCTGTGTTTGAGTATTGCTTCTCTGGGTAATTGATGACCGAAGCTTCGGTATTTGATTTATATCGCATCCTTCACTCTCGATTTGCCATTTATCTGAACTGGTTATTAAGTAATTCTTGTCTGTTAAAACAGGATACATAAAACACTCGGGTTTAAAGCTAAGGACTATTATTCGGTGGACTAACTTCCATATTATGTTATTCACTACTTGAGAAGGTGGAAGTTAGTCTACCAAAATATTGTCCTTAACTATAAACAAGAGTGTTTTAATGGGCCGTTTATGATATATATATATATATATATATATATATATATATATATATATATATATACTATATATATATATATATATATATATGTATATATATATATATATATAATATATATATATATATATATATATATATATATATATATATATATTATATATATATATGTATGTATGTATGTATGATATTATTATGTATTATATATATATATATATATATATATATATATATATATATTATATATACACACACACACACACATATATATATATATATATAATATATGTATATATATATTATATATACTATATATATATATATATATATATATATATATATATATATATATATATATATATATATATATATATATATATATATATACTATATATATATATGTATATATATATATATATATATATATATATATATATATATATATATATATATGTATATATATATTTATATATACATATATTATATATATATATATATATATATATATATATATATATATATATATATATATATATATATATATATATATATATATATATTAACTACACTGCTGTAAA
Organism: Macrobrachium nipponense; assembly: GCF_015104395.2. NCBI lineage: Eukaryota > Metazoa > Arthropoda > Malacostraca > Decapoda > Palaemonidae > Macrobrachium > Macrobrachium nipponense. The sequence continues at coordinate 2,208,140 of NC_061096.1, forward strand.
CGAAAGTAGTTAAACATAGGGTGCAACTGACTTTGTTGTAAACCAGTTGGAATGTTCAACTAACAAGTCGTGAGTGTTGTGGAAAAGCTTCAAGATATCATCGTATACTTTGTATGGATGAAAGACACCGCCGACGAAGGCAAAACATTATGAAGAAACCTCAGAGGCGAGAGTAGAGTTCGAGTGCGCAAGTTGACCTAGCTGCTTGTTGAGAGTCATGGGATCGTGACGTCAGAAAAGTGCGAACAAACAGGATGTGTTCATGGAACCTTCCAGAACAATTTAAGGCGTTCGTACGCACGAACACCAGGGCTCCTTAAAATGTAATATAATCAGACCATAGGCATTCAGCAGTTATTCTGAATAAAAAACTATTGAGAGATACGTGGAAGGGAGCCTAGAGGAAACCGCTGAAGATCCATCCAGAAAGGTAATAGTGATATAAGACTTTGTTAAACAACTGAACATTTTACAGATTCCCCGAGAGATGCTGAAGCGCAGTGGAAAAATTTGTCTTCTTCTCTCATGTCATAATTATGCTTTTCTATTTTATTGTTGTGCATATACATTTTTATTTTATTTCTGATAATTGTGGTTTCTTTCCTCAGATGGATTCAAATGTCGCCAAATCGAATGAATTCTCTCATTGACAATTTTATCCGTTAGTTTTTGGGAAAATACAAATAGTGATTGAACAGATGAGTTTTATAAAGAGGTAGTGTGTTGCATTTTAATGGAGATGATTATTACTAGGAGTGATTGTATTTCATGTTTCAGGGATTTCCAATTCATTTTCCTTTTTTTCATAATAGTTTTTTTGGGAAATAAAAGCACTATATTAGTATCCCAGAATAAAGCTTTAGCCTAGTTTTAATAACTTGATTTAGCTACAGAGATGCCAGTACATGACGGATGCTCAAGGTAGGTCACGTTACTAGTTGGTGTTTTCCTTTCCTTTTATTAGACAGGGTCAATTAGACTCTTGTAACACACACAGACACACACACGCATTTATATATATATATATATATATATATATATATATATATATATATATATATATATATATATTGTTAAGTGCCTGTGCATAGATTTTATGTGATATTTTATATCCAGGTTCTTTGCTAGATAATGGCGACAGTGAACCTATGACAGGTGTAACACAGAGTAGTTAAATACTCTAGAAATATAATATAGTTGATAAAGTGGGATGCACCTACTAGCACAAACTCAAGTGAGGGCAATTAAATGCAAGGCAAAACTTATTATATTTATTAAGATATATTCGGCACTATCCAAAACGCCATACTCGGGTTCTGCAATTGACAAGAGAAACCCCAATATAAATGTATGGTAATAACAATGCAATTCAATATTAAGGGAATATAATATCAGATATAAAATGGTTAACCTAAATAAACTCTGACTTGCCTTTGCTGGATATCCTTTATAAGATTATAATGATATATACAAGTAGCATATATGAGGTACGAGAGACGAATCACCAAACAGCAGTCTTACAGGAGATTTATCATTAAAGAGAAGAACACAAACAATGGGACTAATGTAAGTACCGAAGGCAAGTACCAAACGATTCATCAAAGTTAACGTAAGTCCAAGACAACCATAAACAAGGTACGTATAACTATAACTAACTAAGATACACAATGACGAATTGATACCATCACACAATAATACTTATAATAAAACTAAGATGTAAACTAACGAGTTATAATATGTATCAGAATGAGAGATCCATCATAATCAATGACAACGACTGCAGCAACGAATCAACGTATTCCTCAATAAAGTGCCGACAAACAATTATACAAACAATACAAGATATTAGCTAGCGAATGGACTGGCTAACTATCGTTAATTACCAAGGGTAAAGAAACGGACTATATAATAACAACACCTCTTACCTACAGAAATGATAACACATATAGCCACTGACCTGATGCACGCATATGCAACAATATATACCAACTCCACTGGTAATAACTAACGACAATATTCCAAAACACAGGAATATAAATAGAAATGGCACTAATGAACACAGAGAATATCAACATAAAACAACACTTATCATGCCCAACGTGACATGACAACAAAATACCAAAACACAATGGCAACAATCCGATATTCTCTCTCTCTCTCTCTCTCTCTCTCTCTCTCTGACTAGTTATATTTGTATTATCCCTTGTCCCTTCTTCGTGACTCTGGGTCGAGTGTCAGGATAACCTCTCTGGTTTAGCTCTCGGTATCGACTGCTGTAATGGTCTATATGCTGAACCCTGTAACTTTGGCTGAACTACCTAATGGTATTCTGTACATGGTAATTACTTTTTGATACCAAACAAGCAGTTTGTCTCTCTTGAATAGTAATAAAAGATAGGAAAACAAAAAGAATAAACGTAAGCAAACAGTATAAACAAAATTAATGAAAATAAACATAAACTTGTAATAATATATATATATATATATATATATATATATATATATATATATATATATATACACACACACACACACACACACATATATATATATATATATATATATATATATATATATATATATATATATATATATAGTTCAGGATTTTAAGCCAGAAGCAAGGAAAAGTAATATATATATTAGACAGGGTCAATTAGACTCTTGTAACACACACACACACATACACACACACACACACACACACACAATATATATATATATATATATATATATATATATATATATATATATATGTATATGTATATATATATATATATATATATATATATATATATATATATATATATATATAGTAGGATTTTAGCAGGATTTTAAGCCAGAAGCAAGGAAAAGTAATATCCCTCTATAAATAATTGCACACATTTTTGAATTGCCCCTCTGAACTGAAAGAGTCTGTTCTCCTTAAACCATCTCTACTTCCATTGGCTGCCTATATTTACTCTCCACAGGTGTCCTAAATGAGGGAGGGGCCTATCCAGGCTGAGATTTTAAAAGTATGGGGGCACAACAGCTCTTTCTCAGAACTTTCTCAAAGCCTGCAAACTCCACTTCAGCCCTTTTGCTACCTTGCTTCCTCTGGGGATCCCATAGTGAGCAGAAACAACAGCTGAGGAGAAGACAACCAGACCAGGATTTCCAGGTACTGTGAGATGTAGTTTCTAGTGCAGTCAGTGAATCTGTTTTGCCTCTTATCCGTATTTCATTTCATTCTCCCAAGGTGACTTTCCCCCCCTTCTTTGTTCAGCTTCTCACTCCCCAATTTTGGTTCTTTACTGTGATTAATTCCCCTTGTCATGCTAGTTAATGATATTAACGTTTCCCATGTGTCCCTTGCCTTAGTGCTGATGCTAGAATGCTATCTCTTTGCAGACAAATACCGTGCCTGATTGTGGGCGAGGTATTGGGAACCCTTGAGAATGAGTCTCGCATTTTAATAACCCGCTTTGAGCAAATCATATCTCTGGGTCATTTCCCAGCCGCATGTTCTGGTGAACCTGCAATCAACCACCTTTCCATTTATTACTGGACCTACATGAAATTTATATGTAAATATAGTCCATTTAAAACTGAAGTCCAGAGTTTATATAAATTCCTCTTCTTTCAGTAACATTGGCTTTCAGCCATAGATTTTTAGTTGTTGTAAACATCATCTTACCTCACAAGGTCATTTTAGGGGCTCCAGAAGGTCATATCCCCACATTGTATATTGAGGGACAAGCAGTTTTTATATATATATATATATATACTATATATTGTATATAATATATATATATATATATATATATTATATATATAGATATATATATATATATATATATATAGTATATATATATATATATATATATATATATATATATATATATATATATGTATATATAATATTTAATTATTAATAATTTATATATATTATATATATAATATATAATTATAATTATATAATAATATTATAATTCATATATATATATGAATATATATATAGGTATATATACATATATATATATATATATATATATATATATATATATATATATATATATACTATATATATATATATATATATATATATATATATATATATATATATATATATATACACAGATAGTTTACTCTCAGTAATATTTAAAATATTTACAAAGGTCATTTTAGGCCTAATAGAAAGGCAGCTAGACTTTAATTTACCAAGAGAGCAGGCAGGTCTTAGAAGCGGGTATTCAACAACTGACCTTACCCATGTAATTAACCAGCTAAAGATATAATCAACAGAGTATGACAAACTACTGTGTATGGTATTTGTAGACTATGAGAAAGCTTTTGATTCTTTTAAAACTTCAGCAGTAATGAAAGCCCTTGAAGATATGTATACGGGTAGTACAGCAATTTTAAAACTATAAAGACAGTGCCTAGAAGTTTTTAAGAATTTTGATTGGGATAATGTGAGAATTATCATTGATGGGGAATGCCTTAAAAACTTAAGATTTGTAGATGACATAGTTCTCAGGGGAGGAATTACAAAAGATGATAGAAGATTTGAAAAGAGAAAGGTGAAATGTAGGACAGACAATGAATATGAGTAAAACTAAGATAATGTTCAATGAAAATCTAAAGATTGTTAATGAATATATATATATATATATATATATATATATATATATATATATATATATATATATATATATACACACACACACACACATATATATATATGTATATATATATATATATATATATATATATATATATATATATATATATATATATATATATATATATATATATATAAGTCTATCACATTACCGTGATTCATATATGTATATCGAACTACAAATGTCCTTTAATATCTAATTCGCTCTACCTCGGAATTAATATATTTTCATATATGCTTAACCGAGGGGGAATTTATTAAGCGACAATAGAATTGGCGATCGACAGGCGCGAACCAGCGACCTCCCAATTCTAGGACTGGCAGTGAAGCCTTAAACCACCCCGACACCGGTAATGTGATAGACTTATATAATGACTACGTGCGGGCAAAAGCACTACCACGCCACTGAGAACGAGATGGGTTGATGCAGTCTCCAAGACAAAAAATACCTGCGCGCGAAAGGTATTTCAGGTGGGAGGCGGCATGAACTTATATCTCTTGCGGTGTCGGGGTGGTTTAAGGCTTCACTGCCAGTCCTAGAATTGGGAGGTCGCTGGTTCGCGCCTGTCGATCGCCAATTCTATTGTCGCTTAATAAATTCCCCCTCGGTTAAGCATATATGAAAATATATTAATTCCGAGGTAGAGCGAATTAGATATTAAGGTACATTTGTAGTTCGATATATATATATATATATATATATATATATATATATATATATATATATATATATATATATATATTTAGGACAGACAGTAAGTGTTCCCCCAGGGCATGAGACTGAAATTAAAAGAAGAATAAGCTTAGGATGGAGAGCTTTTGGTAAAAAAAATGAGATTATGAAAAGTAAATTGCCACTTTCTCTTAAAAGAAAAGTATTTAATCAGATGGTCCTACCAGTTTTAACTTATGCATCAGAAACTTGGCGCATTACTAAAGCTTTAGAACATAAGCTAGTTAAAACTTGAAGAGGTATGGAAAGAATAATGATGGGAATAACGCTAAGATTCAGAAAAAGAGCAACATGGATACATGAGCAAACTAAAGTAGGGGATATTCTAACAACAAATAAGAAGAAGATATGGGCGTGGGCAGGACATATAATGAGAATACCAGATAATAGATGGGCGAAAAGAATAACAGAATGGGTCCCTAAAGACTGCAAACGCAGCAGGGAATGGAAGAGAAGACGATGGATTTACATACTAAGAATATTTGCAGGTATAGAATTGCATACAAAGACCATAAACAGAAGGGAGTGGAAGGATATGTCAGAGGCCTTTGTCTTGCAGTGGACTAGAAACGGCTGATGATGACGATGACGACTATGATATATATATATATATATATATATATATATTATATATATATATATATATATATATATATATATATATATATATATATAATATATATATATATATATATATATATATATATATATATATATCTATATATATATATATATATAGACACACAATTTCATTGCACATATACATTCATACAACTCGTGTTAGGCTTTAGTAAGATGTATGATTTATTGCCATTTTTAAATTAAAGGATCTGTCATTTTTACACTGGGGTTTTATTTTTGCTTTTGAAGAGGGAAAATCTTCAAGACTGATTATATGTATTCTGTCTCTCTTTTCACACTTGTTTTTGGAATGAGTTATTGGTAAATAACTCCTCTCGCTGACAAAGATTGGACCATCACTTCGCCCTCTGTAAAATAAATTTCTTGAATATCTTTATAACACCAAGCCACATGAAAGTTGACTTCCATTTTATGTTTGTGTGTGTGTTTGTAAGTTTGAAAAAGAAATTTCTCTCAGTTTTTTTACAAATTCGTGGTCTCCTTTACTACTCTGAGGCAGTTCAGCTGAATGTGTATACTGCCAGAAAATTCTACATTTTTTACCTGTTAAAATACTCATGATTGACAGTGACTGATGAAATGATTAAAATGAGATCACATCATAAGAAGGTCCAATATGGCTCGATAATTTGTCATTTCACAACGAAGCCATCCAAAGTGAGACGTGTTTCTGTTAACTACAGGGTCCAATTTTGTGGCAGAAGCAGCAGCAAAGTTTGTGGCATAAAATTATGTGATTGAGTATTTTTGGTCATTCTTCGTCTCATTCCAGTGATATTATTTCCATTTATACCAACACGAATCTCCCATTGGTCACAGCAAACAGACTCCATCATTTACACCGATTTTGGAAAAGGTTGCATTTGACATCTAAGATGTAGACATCCCAAAGCACCGTTGAGAAGCCTGACCTGGCAGGTTTGTATTTTCTCTTCTGATTGCAGAAGAGAGAAGATGCATATATGAATTCTCAAAAGAAACTTTGTTTAAGGAAATGTCTTTCGTTCAGCTTTTCCTCTTTTCCTCTCTCTTATGGCAAATCTGGCAACCTTTTTTGTCATATGATTAGTTTCGATTTCCAAAGTGGATTCAGATACCAAATGCAAAAGAATGATACCAAACACAATTTTATCTAAAATTTGACGGATAAAAGAACTCGGAATTCTTTTACCAGTGAATGTAAAATATTTCTTGGATACGCTTTGGTTACCTTTCTCCTGGGCATAATGCATTTTAGTTTTCCCCTTTTGAAGGTTGAGGGATCACTCACTGTTATGTTGAAAGCAAATGTAAACAACGAAAAGGAGCACATTTCTGATGATGGTATATTGTAACCACTTTCTGGTTTTTTACATTGCCACCAAAGTAGAAGAAAGCAGCACATTTCTCTCTTGTGACTTACAACCACAAATATCCGAAACACCTTCCATATATGCCATGAAGGTTGTCAAGCAAAAGGTTCATCAGCAACAGACTTACCTGCCTCCTCCACGTCTTCATATCGTATATTCTTTTCCATTTCAAATAGTCGTTCTGGATCCTCAGCACTTTACGAACTCCCCATCCGAGGGAAATATTCTAGCTGACCCTATTACACTCTATGACATCGATACATCCAAACGCCCATATCATATTCAAAATCTTCTAACGCGTGTGTTTGCGTTTCCTTAATGTAAATATAGAGGAAATACCAACACAAACTTATAGTTCGGTTTGACTCTCTTTAATGAAGGAAAGAATGAATCTGGAATATCTGGTATTCAAATTTGAATAAGCAAAAGCCCCTTTTCAAACGCTCCCTTCCTTTGGAATTTTTGCTATTCATCCCCCTCATTTGGGATTCGCATCCTGAGCTTACTTTTACTTCTATTTACCTTCTCTCTCTCTCTCTCTCTCTCTCTCTCTCTCTCTCTCTCTCTCTCTCTCTCTCTCTCTCTCTAAATACGAGATCCAACTCCCCTCCTCGTTTGACGAAAAACAGCGAGATTTTCATGACTTCGCGAAATGGTTGCTTTCCTTCCCTCGTTATGCTGTATATTTGGCAGACTTAATTTTGAAAAATTGTTTGTAATTTTATCTCCAACGGAGTCAGTTCATAATAATCTACATACCAATGACTTCCCATACTTTAAGGGAAATTATCAAAGTACTTAAGATTATCTATAACTCACAAGTTATTTTGTTTTTATTATCATTACTAAAATAAATGTGATATTTTGAAATCACTCAGAGGTGCTAAGATAGTTGAAGTTTATAAGAATCTTTGTTCACTTGTTTCGTTATCTCGTGCAGTTTTATCATTAACAACGTTACATCCCCACTTTTCCCTGTCACCAACAAACCAAAGCTTTATTCACTGGTCTGTTTATTCCACACAAGTTTTATAGCTAAATATGGCAGCAAAAATTATTTCATATAAATCCATTAAACTGGCCTGCTTAACTTCCGTAAGTCCTATAATTTGACATATACAAAATATATTTGGAAATCCCAAATCTTTTACGTAGTTGACAACAGGACTCGCAAAGGTGACTGTAATTTGACAGATTGTTTAATAAGTATCAGCATCAAAGAAATTCGTCTTGTTGACTGAAGCCTGTCAAGAGACAAGAGATTATCAAGACTTTTAAGTTAACACTGTGATTGCCTATTGTTGTTTCAAAGGCACTTTTAAATGTATTTAAGATGGCATGGAGTAACAGTCACGTTGGAATGACTCAAGTGATCAAACCTTATCTGTTCTCTAGATAGGACTAAAATGATGTATGAATCCATCTTTAATATCCCAAAGGTCACACTGAGCGCAAAGGACCGTCGTCCCAGATCCAAATTCCTTGAAAGGCGCCCAGGGTCCCAGCAGTGGTTAGATGACGTCATTCCCGTTGCCTGTAATACGCTCAACCAAACACCTGTTTTATCAAAATACTTAAGCATCGTTTGATGACAATATTCAGAAGAGAGCAAGATTCAAGCATTTTCGGGGTTTTAGTGGTGTTCTCTGCCGGTTACCGTTCTTGAGACATTATTTCTGAAATTGTTCGCAAAAAAAAGCAGTTGCAAACAGTTTTTTTTTAAACAAATATGTTATGAAGAGAATGCACCAGAACGGTATAACATTTGCAGATTATTACCGTCCATTTTCAAATAGTCTGTACAAAAATGACTTCCTTTCCTCGAATTAGGAATATCTATAAACTTTGAATTATGAAAACATATGGATATGCAAATTAATGTAACTGAGTACTAACACAGTAATATGGCATAACTACCCATAGTTTTATACTATTATGTCTTCCTGTGTTGTCCCTTTACCAATAACATCTCATTTCAAATGTTTTCGCAATAAGCAATACTTATTTCATTGCAATGGCAGCTTACCACACTAGTATGGTTAAATGCTAGAGACATTACGATTTCCTTATTAACCGACAAAAGATACAGGAGTTTCATACAATTTGGGCCTTGAAACTAAATAAACAGGTCACCTAGGTATGTTTGCTGTGAAATATAATCTTCAAAAACCTGTTCTCTGTTGTAAAATGAATGTTGGTCTTACTGTAGTCTCCTGTCGGAAGCATCTTACTTAACTGATATCCCAGTTCCACAAATATTTCATAGTTTATCTACACATTTAATTTCCTATCAGGAATATTAGATGGAATTCAGTTAGCAAGTCCAGAGACTTCCTAAATCCTCTGTTCCCTTCAAAAGTTCATGTCACTAGTCTCTCTCTCTCTCTCTCTCTCTCTCTCTCTCTCTCTCTCTCTCTCTCTCTCTCTCTCTCTCTCTCTCTCTCTCTCTCTACGAAGTTTTTTCAGGCGTTTAATTCCATATTTAAATTTGCAATTTGCGGTCAAGAATATTATGTGGAATTTAATTGGCAAGTTGAGCGACTTCATAAATCCTATCCCATCCACTAAATCTTGCCGACAGTCTATTTTCTCTCTGTCAGAGAGAGGAAGAAAGGTTTAGTTTTATTTGGAATCCACACTTGCCATTTCCGATAAGAAATGTGAAAAGTATCGTAAATATCAAAAGAAAAAAGCTGTATGTAATCCTCTGCTAAAGAAAAGTTTAGAAATATTTGTGCACTATAACTTTCCTTTTGTACAGATCATCAGACAAACACGTAATAATCGAGGTTTTGTTTTATACTTACATCCATTTCACCACCTCTTTTGATAATGGAAAGTACAGAAATTACCCCTTCGATTCCAGGCAGTCAAAATAAATGATTAAATAAATAAATAAATAAATAAATAAATAAATGATAAATAAATAGATAAATAGAAAAGATCTGTTCAGGGCTACATTCCAGGCTCCAGCACTATTAACAGAGTCAGTTTAGTAACTGGTTTGTATCGTTTTTCTTATTGTTCGTAAAAAATAGTTTAGTCAGAGTTCGAAATGAGTGGTAAAAACAGTAACATCTAAACTTGATTAGTTTCGGACACAATTTACTCTAATATTTGCCGTAATTTAGTACATACTGTACGCATATGCATATACACATATGGACAGAAACCTGATATATACATACATACATTATATATATATAATATATATATATATATATATATATATATATATATATATATATATATATATATGTATATATATATATATATATATATATATATATATATAATATATATATATATATATATATATATATATATATATATATATATATATATATATATATATATATATATATATATATATATATATATATATATATATATATATATATATATATATATATATATACTAGCTGACCAAGTCGGCACTACCTGGGAAAACTCTCTCTCTCTCTCTCACTCTCTCTCTCTCTTTCTCTCTCTCTCCCATGTAAAAACTCCTTTCCTCTCTCCCTCTTATTCTTTCTCTCTCCTGTTAATATAGTAGCTTCAGTTACACTGCCCATGGTTTTTGACACTTTATATTGCACCACATTTCACCTAAAGGGTATAGGAAGTGTCTGTTTATCTCAGCAACCTCAAAAAGTATGTATTACATTTTATATTTCACCCTTTCTCACCATCCCCATTCTTACTGGGGCTGCACTAGGACTTAATGGACATTGGGAGTGTCTATATATCTCAGTGACCTCAAAAGCTATAGATTAGACACTAATATCTGTAGTTTTTGGTTCTTTTTACATGTCATCACCTGCCCACCACCACTATCTATCTGTGCTGAACTTACATTTACAGGACATCGGGAGAATCATTGTTCATCTCAGTGACACTAACACCTATAATTTTCTGCTCATTTCACAAGTCATCCCCTTCTCACCCCTTTTCACCTCGGCCCCCTATTGGGTCTGAACTTGGACTTGAGGGGAATTGGGAGTCTCACCCATCTCAAAAACTATGGATTGAACACTGATATCTGTCATATTAGGTTATTTTTACATGTCACTCCCTTCCTAGCCACTTTTCACCCCCATTCCTATCAGAAGTAACATTAGATATAAAGGGCATAGGAAGTATCACCATTTATCTAAAACTTCAGAAGCTATGATTAGACACTAATATCTGTCAGTTTTGGTTTTTTACATGTAACACTCTTCCTACCACTTCTCACTGGCCCCTATTGGGGCTGGACAAGGTATTAAAGGGCATCACAAGCATTGCTATTCATCTCAGCGGGCTTGGTTATTTTAGACATGTCACCCCCTTCCCACTACTTCTCACCCTTTACATGCAACCCCCCTTCCTCCTATTGGGCTTGAACGTTGACTTAAATGACATCAAGAGTGTCACTATATATCTCAGCAACCTCGAAAACTATGGATTAGATACTGATATCAATCTGTGGTTTTAGATTATTTTTAGATGTTTGCCTCTTCTCACCCCTTTCCAACCCCCTCACTATCATGGGTTTAACTTGGAATGAAAGGGCATCGGGAGTGACACTATTCATCTCAGGGGCTTTGAAAACTATGGAGTAAACAGTAATATCTGTCATTGTTGGTTATTTCTAAATGTCAGATGCTTACCACCCTTTTCACCTCTCTCCCTTTTGGGGCTTAACTTGGACTTGAAGGCCATCACAAGTGTCAATATTCATCTCAGTGACCTTGAAAGCTATGGCTTAGACACAAATATCTGTTGTTTTCAGTTATTTTTACATCCCTCTTTTCTCCTATTATATATATATATATATATATATATATATATATATATATATATATATATATATATTACATATATATATATACGTGTGTGTGAGTGTGTATATATCAGTTGACCAAATGACGCTACCCAAGAAAACTGAATGACATCCGCTAAAAACTCTCTCTCTCTTCTCCCAAACACTCTCTGCTCTTTCTCCTCCTAAACACCATCTAATCTCTCTCACTTTCTTTCTTACCTATTCTCTCTCACTCTGTCCTTTCCCTGTTAAGATGGCAGCTTCAGTTACATTGCCTAGAATTTTTGTCAGTTTATAATACACCTCTTTTCACCCTCCATTCCTATTGGGGTTGAGCTTGGGTTTGAAGGGGAGCAGGAGTGATTCTGTCCATTCTTGTTACCTCACAAAACAATGGAATAGACACAATATCTATAATTTTTTACATTTTATTTTTCACCCCTCCTCAACTGCCACCCCATTTCTTTCTATAGGGGCTGAACTTGGACATAAATGACACTAGGAGTACCACAATTCATCACAGTGATCTCGAAAATATGGATTCGGCACTAATATCCGTAGACTTTGCTTATTTTTACATGTCACCACCATCCCTTTCCCCACTTCCTATCAGGGCTGAACTTGGACTCAATGTCCATCAAGAGTGTCACTATCCATTTAGTGTCTTAAAAACTATAGATTAGATACTAATATCTCTTTTTTTCAGTTATTTATACATGTCATCCCATTCACACCCCTTCTCACCCCCACCCTTCCTATTGGGGATGAACTTAGACTTGAAGGCCATTGGAAGTGTCATTATTCATCTCAGCAAACAAAAAAATTTTTGCATCAGAATATCTGTTAATTTTGGTTATTTTTATATGACACCCCTTCCCAACCACCCCTCCCTATTAGGGCTGATCTTTAACTTAAAGGGCAACAGGACTGTCAATATCCATCTCAGTGCCCTCGAAAACTATGAATTAGACACAAATATCTGTCATTTTCAGCTCTTATGCGTTCAAAGCTTTCAGACATAGGAATGCCACTTGGTTTTTTAATTTTTTTTATGTAGTGATGTTTCATATTGAAATTTTACACTGCAGATATCTATCAGCTTTATAAGAATTATGATTGATTATGAAATTTGGATTTATACTCCTCATTTCAACTCTTGTTCTGTGTTGATGTTGTACCACATAGAGATGGAGATCGACACATGATTTTACAAAGCATTATTTTCATCTCGAGACCATAGCTATTACCCGTTATCAGAATTAATTTAAAATCACGATGAGATAGCTGTGAATCTTGGGTGATTTTCAGAATAAAAGAAAATGAGTATAGTTTTAAAATGCATACTTTTAATAATTCTAATCTTACGTATTTTAAAACAATTAAACTCGCAGTGCTGGACTCTACCTTTGTTTTCAATAGTAAGTCATTCAAACGAGTAGAGGGCATGGCCACTTTTGCTAATATCTTCAAGTTCTTCGCCGAATGTCTAATTGATAAGGTACATTATTGTGAAAGATATGCTGGTTTTCTGGTGATTCCCTATCAATTTGTTTATCGTGGATAAATATTCACTAAATCGATTCCCAACAAATAAGCCCTGTGGATGTTGTTTTTAAAATACTCATAATTTATGACTTCTGTAACTTTTGCAGGTTACCCCATGAAAGTTGTTAGCATTTAAGGCACTTTTACATTAGATTATTAGCCAGATATTTTGTTCACTTCACCTTTAGAATCAAATTCTATTTATATCCTAACGTTTTCTTGAACATGGGAGAGGAAAACAGCATAACTGTAGTCACTTCTGATACAGGAAATTCCTTCTTTCAACAACAAGACAACCTGCAACCAACTCACAAGTTGCCAAAATATACCTTCCATATGGAAAATTTTTAATGCAATTTTTTTCTTCCTTCCATTTTACTTTTTTCAATATGAATGGGGGGAGGTGGGCATGCTGTGACGTGAAAATAACTGAAAACGAAAGTTATTAGTGTCTAAACTGTAGTTTTTAATTTTGCTTAGATGAATAGTGACCCTCCCAATGCCCTTCAAGTCCAAGTTCAGCCCCAATAGAGAGGTTATGTGAAAATTCGTAGGAAGGGGATGACATAAAAGTAACGGAAAAGGACAGATATCAGTGTCTAAGCAATAGTTTTCAAGGTTGCTGAGATGAATAGTGACACTTCCGATGCCCTTTAAGTCCAGGTTTAGGCAAGATAAAAAGGGGTGTGAGAAGGGGTGGGAAGGGGTGACGTATAAAAATAACAGAAAATGACAGAGATTAGTGCCTAATCCCTAGTTTTTGAGGTTGCTGAAATGTCCCAATGACCTCAAGGCCAAGTTCAGCCTGATAGGAAGTGGGGGTTGGTGGTGAGAAGGGGTGAGACGGGAATGACGTAAAAATAGTCCAAAATAACAAATATTAGTGTCTAATTTATAGTTTTTAAGGTTTCTGAGATGAACAGTGACACATTTGATGCCCTTTAAGTCCAAGTTAAGTCCCAATACAAAGGTGGATGAGAAGGGAGTAGGACGGTGGTGACATCTAAAAATAACCAAGACTACAGATATTACTGTGTAATCCATAGCTTTTGAGGTTGCTGAGATGAAAAGTGACACTGCTAATGTACAAAATATATGTATATTAGTGTTTAATCCATAGTTTTTGAGATCACTGGAATTAACAGAGATGCTCCCAGTGCCCTTCAAGTCCAATTTCAGCCCCAATAGGAATAGGGGTGAGAAGTGGTGAAATATGAAATGTCAAAAATCCTGGGCAATTTAACTGAAACAACAATCTTCACAGGAATCGAGAGAGAAAGAGTAGAGGGAGTTTGGGAGGAGGGAGTGAGAGATAGAGAGAAAGAGTTTATCAGTTGTCATTCAGTTTTCATGGGTGGTCAGTTAGTATGTATGTATGTATGTGTAAATGTATATGTATATATATATATATATAATATATATATATATATATATATATATATATATATATATATATATATATATATATATATGTATATATATATATATATATATATATATATATATATATATATATATATATATATATATATAAAGTCAACACATACGTACATGTATAGATAGCTAAAGGTTGATAAGACTGCTGTTTCTGATTGCATAGACCATCATTCTAATCTGAATCAGACCAGAAAATAATGCATTGAAATTTATTTCCTTGTGGCTTTACCCCCTTGAAAATGAATCTTGTGACTTTCGAACGCTTCAGAGCCCCAATGAAATCAGAAAACAAGCGTTACTGGCTTACCGGAAAGATGGATACGACACTACGATAAATTCCTTGAACTTCTGGAATCGCCCAATGTGGAATTGGGATGGAATTTGAACGATGAGCATCACTTTTAACTTAGCAGAGTCCGCTCCTTGTTAGTGATTAATTCGAGTTCTCCGATAATTGAAGTACAGTGGTACCTCGGTTCACGAACTTAATTCGCTCGAGGACGCTGTTAATGCCTCGAAAAAATCGTAACCTGAATCAACTTCCCCCATTTAAAATAATCTAAAAACAAATAATTCGTTAAAACCTCAAAAACACTTTATTTTCTTTCCATTTTTTATGGTTTTCTGGTACAAAGTTTATGCTTTACTTCACTGCATCCAATAATATTGTATTTCATATTACTATTATATCATAAAATACAAATAGCAATCAATGTTCTGGTTTGGATATCAGTTGAGGGCGCTTGGGAGTTATTTTTGTTTTGCTGCACTGAACTCAAATCAGAGCAATTTACTTGCTTCTAGTTAGCGTAAATGAATCTCTAGATAGCCTACTCTACTGATATGGAACAGGGTTATTTTACGTTATACCAAGTGTTTTCAAGTCAAAATATCACTTAAATACGTATTGTTGGCGCTGAGGGCATGTTTATTGCGTAAAAAAAAAAAAAAAGATTAACGTAGCGCGTTCAGTATGTTCACTTGATTTCATCTGAATAGTGCGAGCGTTACCTACATATTCATCCTGTATCGGAGTGGAAACGGAAAAATGTGTTCTTTCCTTCCATATAGTTACAGTCGAGTTTGCTGGAATATCATCCATATTGCCGATGCACAATAACGGTCGTTAGCAGATGCGCATTCTTTCCTCAGCTTCAGCTACAACTTGCAGCTTAAATTTAGCAGTATATACCCTTGCCGATCTCTTCTCTGTAGCGAATAAGGACATAATAATGTGAAAATATATAAATCCTATTGTATACTTAACATTATTTGTAACATAATTACGGTAATTTTTTACTATCGCACGATGGTTGAAATGCAAGTAAACCGCTGCTGTTATTGGATTCGGTTGTTCATAGCAAATCAGCTGTTTCTGGCTGTATGCGTTTACAGAAATATAACGATACTTTTATCATTCTCTTTTACTTTTTTAACTTAACTAGAAGATGGGACAGATAGAGAGGAGCAAAAGAGGTTAATCTATTGTTTGTGTGTTTGTGGCTTGAAGCACGGTTCGGTAACCGGAACAAAAAAATTGTTAACATCTGGTTCGTAACCCGATTTGTTTGTGAGCAGCACTGTCCGTGAGCCGAGGTACTGCCACTTATTTCCAAGGTGACCAGTGATTAAGGCATATATGTGACAATTCGTAATTCGGGATTAATTTCAAAGTCACTTAATACCAAAGGTAATGATTTATAGGTACTGATTTGTTTCAAATATTGATAAATTACTGTTAGATGGAATTAAGTCTTAGTATACTATAGCTCAATGACACAAATTTATAAATTTTGTCAGGGCTCTGTAGCTTTCAGGTATGCTGTGAGCTAAGTACATCTTCATCAGGGGTCATTAATCAACTTTATTCAGGGCGCGCGTTCAAACGGAATTTACCTCATATGTTATTCAGAAATTGTAAGGAATTACGATTATACCCCTCCTGACTTGCATCGGCCTCAGAAGGTTGTCCTCGGCCCTTTGACAAAGTGGATCACATTAGCTAAGTAAATATATTAATGACATCACACCAATAATTTAGCAGGGCCATCTCATGTCCCATAAACAGAATCCTTTTGTAATAAGTTCGCTTATGAAATGTTTCTAAAAGCACTTCATTGACATAAGCAACAAAGGTAAAACCTTTAGTAACTGTATAAGTCGAAGCTGTGGACGAAGAAATTATAAATTGATATCATTACTGGGGTTTTATAAAACGGTTTTACTTTAAAGGGGGGAGTTCGTGCAGAGGTAGATTATAATCGGTGATTATCAGGAATTCCAGATGTGTAGGCATTCTAATAGCAGCTCATCTCAGAATTATAAAAGCAATAAAACGTATTTTGCCTGACAATTATATATCCATATCATCAGCCATTCATTTATTTAAGAACTGGCGGTCTTCGAATCACTCTTTATAAAAACGATTGTTCCGAAACTGAACAACCAAACTGCCTCCACCCCTCTGTACGTGGCGTAAACAACAGCGATGCCTTCGTGTTTTGTTTTTCTTTTCTAGTCACTCGTCTTCCTTCCTCTACTGGAAATGGTACTTGTGTTTCGTTGGTGTTCTTCTAATTTGCTTTATATTGTAATTGTGAGTTTTTTAGATGAGTAATTATTTCAATTTTATTCTATTATAGTAATTTTCAGCTTGAAAATGGGGCTGGTCCCTGAAACGTTGCATTGAATAAACGCCAATATGAAACAGACGTCTCCATTTAAACCCTTCCCGCTATATATATATATATATATATATATATA
The DNA here is from genome assembly GCF_015104395.2 of Macrobrachium nipponense. NCBI lineage: Eukaryota > Metazoa > Arthropoda > Malacostraca > Decapoda > Palaemonidae > Macrobrachium > Macrobrachium nipponense. The sequence goes on from NC_061096.1 coordinate 2,226,082, forward strand.
TATATATATATATATATATATATATATATTGTGTGTGTGTGTAAATAAATTCTTCTGTTAAAACAGGATACATCTCATGTATAAAAGGCCCATTAAAACTCAAGTAAAGCTAAGGACTATATTTCTGTGAACTGACTCCCATTCTTATGAAGAAGTGGATGACCAAAGTAAAACACGTTATTAGAAATGAATAAAATAATTCAACTTGTAGAGCTCTGCGTCACTAATAACGTCTTTTCCTTTGGTGATAACTTTTACTGCCAAAACTTTGGTTGCAGTACGGGGAGTCCGCTCAGTCCTGTGTTAGCAAACTTATATATGGAGTATTTTGAAACAGTAATTATAGACCCTATCAAACATGCAGATGTGATTTGGCTTCGTTATATAGATGACACCTTAATATACTGGAAAACGAGTGAGGCAATATATGACATCTTTCTATAAAAATCAAATTTAAAGTAGAATGAGAAAAAAATAACAAAACTCCCTTTTTAGAAGTCTTAATCATCAGAACTAATAACAACTACAGATTCACTGTCTTCAAGAAAGCGACATTCTCAATTTCATACAACTTATCTTGATAAAATACCCTACTCCACATAATAGAAAATGCTATGCATAAAGCTAAGAGCATTTTTTACAAACCTGCAGAAAAAAAGAAAAGAAAAAAATCACAAATAGAATTATAACCCCTCACATGGATAATTTAAGAGAGATTACACAAACTTTAGGCTACCACGACCTTTTATCTTCACTTATCCGAATACATTAGGGAAATCCTTAATTAACTTTCAGCAGAAACCAGTTCCTAAAGACGTAGGAGACTGAAATCCTCTGTAGGGATTGTGAGAAGTCATACTATTGATTCCCAGGAAAATCTCCCTCAGAAAGAGTAACTCAACATAAGGGCTCAGTTAGATATGGACAATATAGTTCAGCTATTTTCCATCACATAAATAACACAAACCATACCATCCCAAATTTATACAAAAGCACTTGTCGATACAAATGTCAGATGGTAGAATCTTCATTGATAAATAAATAAGATAATGGGATCAACCTGTCTAACGGAGTCTAGGACTCTGAAAATATAGACAATATCTTCCTTATGCGTTGAAGGAAAGTGAAAGAGGGGAGTGCTGGGAGATCTTTTCGGCTCAATATCTTTACTTAGCAGACAGACACACATAAGAAAATTAATGCACAAGGAAGTGTCGTATAAATAAAAGATAAGGATTCTAAGGGGAATAAGTACCTAGAATCAAATACACTTGTAGATTTAGTAACCTTCCCCAAAAACAGGGGTACAATTTAAGAGGTTTACAAAAAGTTAAGTCCAACTACTCAGTAACAGGGACAAGACAATTAAAGTATTATACAGGGCGGCAACTGACCATATTCAGATTTTTGGTAAACAATAAAATTTTTTTCCCAAGGTATACTTATTCACAAAAAATATATTGAACATACATATGCAAAGAAAATATCTATAATGTAGCTAATATATATTATATATGTATATATATATATATATATATATATATATATATATATATATATATGTGTGTGTGTGTGTGTGTGTGTGTGTGTGTTAAATACACGAAAGTACTTAGTACTCTGTCTTTTCTTTATTAAATTTTCCCTATGGCTTTAGCTAATAAACAAAATCAAGTGCTTACTTTTTGATTTCTCATATATATATATTATATATATCATATATATATATATATATATATATATATATATATATATATATATATATATATATGTAACTGTACTAGCCACAATGCCCTCTTAACTTCTTGAATTCTTTGCTCTATTTTGGAGACGCTTGACATTACAAAGCCTGAAGATCCAAGTTCAAAGGAATTTTTTGAAGAAATAGTGATGTCCGGTACTGGAAAACGAACCTCAGGTCGGCAACGTGACCTCTTTGTGATTATGGGAGCTAGGAAAGAGCTGGGTTCGTTTCCCGGTACCGGGCATCACAATTTCTTAAAAAAAAAATCTTTTAACTTCGATCTTCAGGCTTTGTAGAGATAAGTGTATCCAAAAATGTGCAAAGAATTCAAGAAGTTAAGAGGGCATTGTGGCTATTACAGTTGCATATGTATCTGATAAAAAAGTGACCAGTAGATTCTATATATATATATATATATCATATACATATATATATATATATATATATATATAATATATATATATATACACAAAAAATTATTTGCGTTTCAAATAATGTCTTGCATTTGATCCAAGCACAAATGATTTTATAACACGAATTCTAGTTAGGTATAGAGGAGAGTGTTTAAGGCTGACTGTACGAAAAAAAAAGGAAAATCTTTTACTGTATGAAATACAGTTTGAGACCGTACGAAAAAAACTATCTAAAGCAGCAAAATTCACAGCTTATCTATGGTAAATATTAACTGTATTTGACGTCTGTTTTCAGCATATACTGATCCTCTCTCTCTCTCTCTCTCTCTCTCTCTCTCTCTCTCTTCGCTTAATGTGTTATCTGCTCTTTATTACATATAATACTTTTCGGAAATCAGCTGCAACATGCCTGTTCTTCTCTCTCTCTCTCTCTCTCTCTCTCTCTCTCTCTCTCTCTCTCTCTCTTTCTGCTCCAATGTACCAGATTAGCCATTCAGATGATGAAGAGGAAGCAGTATGTAACCAAGTATGCCATATGGCCGAGATACATTCTCCGAGTCTCAAAACGGTCTTAGACCATTCATGTGTTTTATGAGAGGTGATTCGAATTCTGGATTAACACCGCAACTGCTGGCGTTCTTTTCGAACTATGTGAAACGAGCAGATCTTCCATAACAAGTAAGATGATAAGATTTCGTGAACAGAGGAAGACTTGCAGCACAAAACATTCACCAGTGGCATCTGTATCCAAGCGTTCCTATATTTTCTTTGTTATATCGCAAATTTTTTACGAATAGCGAAGTCGTAGCTATGAATGAAAATATGTTTTACACCCAGTATGCGTATTCACATATTGACAGAAATGCACACATATGAATACATACAGGACAGATGTCACTGCGTGAAACTAACTCAAATGGTTAGGATAAGGATGAGGCAGCCTCGCGAAATTTTCTTAAGGTAAAGGCTAACTATAAAATGTCAATTCTTAACTTGATGACCAAAACATTTTCAAATTATTCCCTAGAGAAGGAACAAGATATGCTATCTCTCTCTCTCTCTCTCTCTCTCTCTCTCTCTCTCAGGTTAGTGTGTGCATTATTAGTTTTCTGTCCTCCCATGAATCAAAATCAATTAAATAATCAATCAAATAATAAAATCCAAAATAAGAAAGAAACAAATAAAGAGAGGAACAAAGAATATGAGGTGAAGGAAAAAAGCAAGCCGTCACCGCGATACGGAGTGTCAGCAAAGAATTTCCAAGCATCAGCTATAAGATACAGCTCAAGAGATAAATACTGTATTTACAATGCAAGAGGATATTGCAGATACAGAGAAAATTGCAGATTCAGGCACAAAATGAATAATTATGATGAAGGAAGATCAAATATTATGGAAAAGTTGGATTTTTTAATGTCAGAATTTCTGGAAATGAAGAAAAGAACAACATGCCAGAACAGGAAAGAGACATGGGAAAATCCTTATTATTACCCATATTAAATGAAGGAGAAAACACGCAAACCATCATAGTGCTGAATGCGCAGGGTTTAGTTACGAGTAACTCAAAAAGAAAAATAGAGTACTTAGAAGAACTAACCCAAATTGAAAAGAAAATAGATATAATGAATATAAGTGAAACCTGGTATTCCCAAGAGACTGGGAATGATGATCAAATAAAAGGGTTCCAGACTTATAGATCATATAGAAAAAATAGGAATCAAGGGGGAACCGCGAAATGTGGGAAAGACATAAAACAAGGAAAAATATTTGAGAAATATAGTAACTCAGAATGTGAACTAATAGCGGTAGAATTTGAATCTGAAAAATTAATGAACATAGTAATATATAGACCCCAGAATACTAAAGAGTTTGACACAATAATAGAAAAATTGGATGATATATGTAGAAATCACAAGGACTGGACTATTCTCCTATCCGGAGACTTTAACTTTCCTTTCATAGACTGCAAAGAACGAATAGGAGATTGTGGTTGTATTTATACATATAAAAAAGAGAGTAATAGTAGTGCAGAAGATATTAGATATGCTACTAGAATACAACATTCAACAAATAAATCACCTGCCAACAAGAAAGGAAAATACTTTAGAGCTAGTATTTGTGAACGAGGTGAATTATGTTAAAGAAATAATAGTTTATAATGTGAGTATTTCAAACCATAATGTCATAGAATTAACAGTCCATTCCAAAGCAAGTGAAAACAGAGATAAGCAAGAAATGAAAAAGAGGGAAGGATATGGAAAATACAACTTCTACAGTAAAAATATAAAATTGTCAAAAATAAATGAAGAATTAAACAAAGATTGGGATAACATTTTCGTAAGTGATGATATAAAGGTAAATACGGAGATATTATATAAAGTATTAGAGAAAATAGTGGATAAATATATACCAAAGAAGAAAAGTAAATATCAGTCATGCATACCAAGAGACAGAAGAATCTTGTTCCAGAAAATCAGAAAGTGGAAAAAAGGTCTTGCAAAAGAAAAAAATGCATGGAAAGTGATCAAACTAAAAAGTAAGATAGAAAATGCAGAACAAAATATTATAGAATCAAAAGAAAATGAAAAACGGGACTTGGAAGAAAAAACCTTAGTAAATATCAAGCAAAACCCCAAACTATTATACTCGTATGTGAAAAAGATGAAAAAAGGAAGAATAGAAATAGGCTCTCTAAGAATTTAAGGGAGATTAACGAATGAAAAAAAGGAAATATGCAACATATTGGCAGAACGATATAAGAGAGAATTCACCCTTAGAATTGATAATGAAGATAATGATATAGAAGTAAGGGATGGAAATAGTGAATATTTAGCAGACATAGATATTAATGAAGCTGATATTGTGCAGGCTATTAATGAAATTAAATATGGAGCTGCAGCAGGGCCTGATGGTGTCCCTGCTATTTTGTTAAAGAAAGTAGTTCATTCTATCGCAAAGCCACTTGCAATATTATTAACACAAAGTGTAGATACAGGCAAGATTTAAGATGAGCACAAATTAGCATATATTACCCCTACTTTCAAAAGTGGATCAATACTAGAGGCAAGTGATTATAGGCCTGTGAGTCTAACATCACATATTATGAAAGTGTATGAAAGGGTAATGAAGAAAAATATTATGAAACATTTAATAAAAAATAATTTGTTTACTATAGGACAACATGGTTTCGTACCCGGAAAAAGTATACAAACCCAACTGTTAGTCCACCGTGAGAACATATACAAAAATATGAAAAGCGGAAATGAAACAGATGTGGCTTATCTAGACTTTGCAAAAGCTTTTGAGAAGGTAGATCATAATATATTAGCGAAGAAAATTAGAAAACATAATGTAGTGGATAAAGTAGGAAGATGGTTAAAAGAATTTTTACACAACAGAAAACAGATAGTTATTGCAAATGATGAGAAATCGGATGAAGCTAAGGTAATATCCGGTGTGCCACAAGGTACGGTGTTAGCTGCATTACTGTTTGTTATTATGATTGCAGACATAGACAGTAATGTTAAGGGCTCGGTAGTGAGTAGTTTCGCCGATGACACAAGAATAAGTAGAGAAATTACTTGTGATGAAGATAGGAATGCGCTACAAAAAGGCCTTAACAAAGTATATGATTGGGCAGAGGCAAATAGGATGGTATTTAACTCTGATAAATTTGAATCAATAAATTATGGAGACAGAGAAGGAAAGCTATATGCATATAGGGGACCTAATAATGAGACAATCACAAATAAGGAAGCAGTTAAAGACCTTGGTGTGATGACGAATAGGAACATGTTATGCAATGATCAAATAGCAATGCTATTGGCAAAATGTAAAACAAAAATGGGAATGTTGATACAACACTTCAAAACAAGAAAAGCCGAACACACGATTATGCTTTATAAAATGTATGTACGTAGTCCACTTGAATATTGCAATATGATATGGTACCCACACTATCAAAAGGATATTGCACAAATAGAGAGTGTACAAAGGTCCTTTACAGCTAGAATAGAAGAAGTTAAGGATCTTGACTACTGGGAAAGACTACAATCCTTAAAATTATATACGTCATGGAGAAAGAGAAGAACGCTACATGATAATTCAGGCATGGAAACAGATAGAAGGAATAGCCGAAAACATCATGGAGCTAAAAATATCAAAAAATGCAAGCAGAGGTAGATTAATAGTGCCCAAAACCATACCAGGAAAAATAAGGAAAGCACACAGGACATTAATTCACTACGTACCAGCATCGATAATGCAGCGTCTATTCAATGCGTTGCCAGCTCATCTGAGGAATATATCAGGAGTGAGTTTAGATGTGTTTAAGAATAAGCTCGACAAATATCTAAGCTGCATACCAGACCATCCAAGATTGTAAGATGCAAAATATACCGGAAGATGTACTAGCAACTCTCTCGTAGACATTAGAGGTGCCTCACACTGAGGGACCTGGGGCAACCCGAACAAGATGTAAGGTCTGTAAGGTAAGATATTAAAAAACTGCTGAGGTTCGATGGCAGCAAATTGGCATGTTGATCATCCACCCTCCAGTTATCAAACATATCAAATTGCAGCCCTCTAGCCTCAGTAGGTTTGCTTTTCTTTAATGTTAAAGTTAGCCATAATCGTATGTTTGGCACCGTTAAAGGTGCCAACAACACAGTCCATCACCCGGTCGTGGCTGATAGTTTCACAGGCTATTATGCAGGTATCGTTTCAAGGAGGGGATGTTATTATGAAAACCTTATCTTTCCAACTGACTATTCATAACCAAGTCAAGATAAGAAAATTTATCAAATATTTCCTTGAAATTTGGTCGGTCTTTTGAACTGGAAATATTGTTGAGGTCATTCGCGCCTCCTTCCAGCTAGATAAGAAAAACCAGTGCTTAAACCGTTACTCTCCTTTTATTCAAACTTGAATGCGTAACCTCTCAGACAGATTTTTACACTGACGTGGCTGATCAGAAGATAAAAGGCAATGCATATTTGATGTAGGTACATATTAGAACTAATGTTGAAATGGTGATTACATTATGTCTTAACGTCTACTGAAATATGAAGAAGAGTCACAACGCACTTGAAAGAAATTCAATATTAAAACCAGACTTTCACTGACAAGTGTTTAGAGTACACCTAACAGGATACGCATT
>NC_061096.1:2238393-2305893 GCF_015104395.2 Macrobrachium nipponense
AAAATATTTCCTTAAAGATTTTCCTTATCCTTGAAAACGCGAAACATAGCACACACCGTGCAAGTATTTCTTATAATGGATTTATAATGTTTTCGAGTATCTTTCAGTTCATTCTTAGTCATAAAGGAAATCAATACTTTTGGTTTTCATCCAATAGTTAATGTTTTTTTACAGGGTGAACTGATAAATAATATATTTCTTTAAGGTCACCAAAGGTAACATGGACCCTAATTAGTAGTTAGAAATTCTAACAGGAGGTTAAAGATTAACACTACTAATCATTATCTAATTTATATAATGTCCACTAATGTAGTTGTTCATGATTTCCCATTTGCTATACTCTTTTAAAACAGTAAACTCTTATAATCCTTATCAAGTTGGTGACAAAATCTATTCACAAATTCAAGTCATAAAAGTTTTAATCTATAAATTCATCTTATTATTTGATGATCCATTTCAGGTTTAAGTATTGTTGTTAGCCAACAGTTTTTGAAATTTGGAAATCCTGCCTAACCCAGTTGTTGAAGTGATAGTTAATATATATATTAAGCTTGGACATAAATTTTAGTTATAGAACAATGTTTCAGCTACTATAATAATGTGTCTACTTGCTAATCACGCTATTATCAATTACATTACTCTTATATTATGTGAATTACCATACATATTGTGAGTATGAATTTACAAGTTATTTCTTCATATTTATTTGTGCCTGTAGCACGTTCACTATTCCTTGCGGAAGATCCAATTTTTAAAAGATGTCTTGGTATAAACTTTTGAATAAGTAAGATAGGAATGTGTTGTTAATGACTCAAAGAGCCAATGGGTTGGGATATAGTCTATTCCGTATGTAGTAGAACGTAGTTGGTTGCTGTACTTGATGGCTTAGGTATGGAAGACCTTAGTTTAATTTAGGATTGTTAAACAAAAGTTGAGATACTAGAGCAGACAACAATACTTAATAGTTTAACAAATTTACTAACAGTTACAAACTCTTGATAACGTAATAGTTCAGTTAAATCAAGCCGCATGTCTTGTGCAACAGTTGGTGATACTCAATTATTAATTACAACCTTATCATACTTCATATTAATTCATCACATTTGTATGAACAAATCATAACCTATGATAAAAATATATACCAAGTAAAGTTTGACTTAAGAATATTACTTTAGCAGTTAAAGTAATTTTATCACCACATTTGATGCCTAAAAGAGCCTGAATGCTAATTACCAATAATGTTTGGGTTAATATGGGTTATGAACCCTTAGTAGAACTGCACAGGTTAGGGTTTGCTATAACTAATCGCTGTGAGGGTCAAAGAAAGTCGAATCTTTTTCTTTATTCCTTTTGATAATTTCGACCCAAAGGAGTCTTATGTTTTTACAAACTTTTCTTATTAGTTTTGGGGCTTCCACTTTTCCAAAGGTATCCGGTTATAGAACATTAGATTAGTTTTTTGTCTAGATCTCACGACATATACGAGGTTGTATATGCCGATGACAAAGCTCTAAATTGCTACACTAATTTTATATTCTAAGTTTTGCTCTGTAGACTCATTTGCTTTTCAAGACATTGATAATTAATCATGTCTGTTTCAATTAACTCAGAATGGAACTTTTCACGGAGGATAGAGTTCGTTCTTTTGGTGGTTACCATGACTTTGAGAAAGTAACATGTTCACATCGGCTAATTAAATGAACTACAAATCGCTACAATCAGCTTGGATTCAATACGACTTGCCAGAAGGAGGTATACAAGGGGATCTTCTCACTATTCTCGGAGGCGGATGCAACACTACATCAAGGACGTACTTACAAGAGGGTTTTACATTCTTCATGAATTCTACGTGGAGTATAGACGATATTACCTTTTGAACTTCAGTATTAGGCAGCGTAACTTTTTGAATGTCACCAATAACCGAAACTGATGGACCCGCCCTTCATTTTTATTGGGCCACATATGAGCGTGGTCTATTTAATGCTATTTCAGGTCTCTGAACACTTATACATCTTTCGACGGTATTGTTAGAGCTTTGTTTACACATAAAAAGTTAATGGAATAAGAATTTGATGTTTTGGTCCGAAATGCTGAGCAGTCTGATTATCAAGTTCGGGGAAATGCTCCATTTAGTCTACCTATTTTGAGGTTTTGCCAAAATCTCACAAACGGTCGTGTGAGGGCAGTCATTTCGTCGAGCTGTGATGAAGAACTAGAGCCTTGGATGAAAAGGGATTTTTAAGTGAGAAGTATTTCTGGAGAAGTGCTACAAGTAAGTCTACATCATATTTTTGTAGAAGAAAACAAAACTACTAAGATTTATCAAAGATTTATTATGTCATTTGTAAATGTATTCTATCAATACTTTCCTTGGACAACTTCATATATATATTATATATATATATAATATATTATATTATATATAAATAGTTATAGTATTATATTAATATATATTATTTAGGAATTTAATATATTTATATATAGTATTTATTCTTGTCTGTTATACTTAGACAGGTAATATACCCCCTTGTATTGTGTGTTTTTACTAAGTTTTATCTACAGCTTCTGAGGTTTTAAGTTTGTATCCAATATCCTCAATTATGTTTCAACTTCTTTGGTATTTTATTTAATCACTTATATTGATATACTTTTAGTGAATCAGTATCAGTATCTTAGCATGTTTTAGTAATATCATGTAAATTTTGATTTTACATGCAATCATATTTCTGTAGTCAATCACTGGCACAGTTCATGGTCGTCTCTTTTTGATTTGTCCATCATAATATTAGTTATTGTAGTTTGCTTACACGCCATTTGGCAGAGCAAATATGTAATGATACATTACACATCACATATATAAGAAGGGAGAAAGAGCGAGCAGTGGAGTGAAGTGGTTGTGACGGCGTGTCGTTGTGAGTAATTCGCTGAAGTTGCAATGAGCTCAGCAGCCGTGAAGTCTTACAAGGGTACTGAACTGTGACGGTGTTGACAATTACCACGTATTTCAGATTCTGATTCTTATTTTATCCTTATCTGAGTGTAGATAATAATGTTTCTATCGAGTCCGATGTGACTCATTAGTAATTATCAAGACGCAATTTGATATTGTTTTTAATTCATGCGTCTTGAAACAAATTGATGTATTTATGTTAGTATGTTAGTTTGTACATTTGTGTGCCTGAGTGTACAGCGTGTTTGTCGCTCAACGTCAGATTGATAGCGCAGGTCAAGGAGTGTAGATCACTCCCTTTTTTGTAAGAAAATCTCGGAATAAATGACAAAAACACGGAGATGGATTTATTTAATCCTCTCTTTTCAATACAACCAAGGCGTGCATGTCTACACGCCTAGCAAATTGAATTGTGGAGTTTCAATAGGCCGTAAAGTGGAGGAGATGTAAGACTCATAAGTGGTAAGATAAGATGAAGTTACGAGCGTCTGAGGAAGACTTTCCTTAGAGTTTCAACTCACAGGTTTGCATCTGGTTCCCCGGCCTTGGGTCTTATCATGGGGCCGTTTTCACATTTTATAAGTATATAAGTAAGAAAGGTATAAGAGTATCCACCAAAGATACTACAGAGTACACGAGTACACACGTAGTTTTCTTTTAACTTTTTTGGGGAGGGGATATATATATATATATATATATAGTATATATATATATATATATATGTATGTATATATATATATATATATTCATTACCTAAAAGTTAAAAAGGCATGATAAAATCCGAGGCCAGGGTGAACCAGGAGCAACCTGTGAGTTGAAACTCTAATGAAAGTCTTCCTCAGACGCTCGTAACTTCATCTTATCTTACCACTTATGAGCCTTACATCTCCTCCACTTTATGGCCTATTGAAATTCCACAATTCAATTTTCTGTTACCTCAAGGAACTTCATTGCCCAAAAACAAAACCCAGCCCTAATCCATCCTCTCCTCATTCCTCTCTCATCTCATCTCTCTTCTCTCTCATCTCTTTGTCCGCTTTCTTGTATAGTATCCTGTATGGGCGGAAATTGCCAGCTAGACAGACAAGCAGAAATAATCAAACTGGTCTCATATATTCCCCTTACGACGCGGCGGGCTGTGCATATGTAGTCGTATACACTGGTGGGAAACAATTTAAAGTATGTTGAAAAAGGACAGCTTCTACGCTGGTTTGGCATCGTTACAAGAAAGAAGATTTTGGAATGGATGCCGGATGGAAGAAGACCCGTGGGAAGACCAGAAGAGCAGTGCGAAGAGTAAGTTCTCTGCAGCATTGTAGAAGAAAAATTGATTTTGAAGACCGAAGAGTTTGCAAGGATCTCCTAAAGCAGGGCGGCAGACCAGCGGTCATATATATATATATATAGTATTATATATATATATATATATATATATATATATATATGAATAACTTGATCACGAAGTATATAAAACGTGATGCTATGATAAATGGTTTTTTTTGCCACGAAGGAAAAAAATGAAAAAGCGAGTTAGCCGAGTACTTTCGGTCCTATTCGGACCCTTTACTGAAAGGGTCCGAATAGGACCGAAAGTACTCGGCTAACTCGCTTTTCATTTTTTCCTTGGTGTGGCAAAAAAAAACCTTTATAGTATATATATATATATATATATTATATATATATTATATATATATATATATATATATATGAGTTTGATCATATCACCGTGATTCATATATACGCTAAGCTACAAATGTCCTTTAATATCTGGTTCTAGGTTCGCGCCAGGAAGTCGACGAAATTATTATCAACTAAAAAACCCCTTCAGTTAACATAGTATATGGAAATATATTAATTCTGAGGTAGAGCGAATTAGATATTAAAGGTCATTTTTAAAACTTAATGTGTATATTTGTATCACGGTGATGTGATCAGACTCCTAAATTGGCTACGTGCGACAAAAGCACTACACAGCTGTCAAGGTCGGGTATGGTTGATACCGACTCCAAAACAACGAATACCTGAGCGCGACATCGATCTGTAGTTGAGAGGCGGCATTAATCTATATCCTCTCGTGGTAGATGTGTGGTTAAAGGCGCTTCACTGTACGTCCTGATTTCTTGGATCCTAGGTTCGTGAACGGGAGCTGACGAAATTATTATCAACTAAGAATTCCCTTTCAGTTAACATATATGAAAATATATTAATTCTGAGTTATACCCAATTAGATATTAAAGGACATTTGTAGCTTGATGCGTATATATATATATATATAATATATATATATATATATCTATATATATATATATATATATATATATAACACCATTATGATTTGTTAACTTTGAATTGTCTTTTTTTTTATAAGTGGATGTGATGAGTAATGACATTCTTGAAACATAGATGTCATCATTTTGACTCTCCATGGAAACAGAGATCTAAAGGATAAAGCTCAGCATCAGCTGACGCAACTTCCTTGGGTGGCGCGATGTCGAAGGTCGCTGCCTAAGCAGAACAGACCACGTCCTCTGTACGTGCATGTGTGGAAACAGATATGCTTTTTGAATCTGGGTTTTGGGTAGATTTATAGGTGTCACTATGATCTGTATATGACGCCATGAACTTGTGATGAATTGGTGACGTCATTTGTTTAGGAGTGTCTTGTAACTGTATTCGTGCTTGCGTACGTGCGAGCTGTTCCCCTACATAATGTGAGAGTAAGATAACTAAGAGGGAGAACTATATGAAGTCTGCAAAGGGCCAAGATGGCTCCTTTAAGTGTAATTTTAATTAGTGTGTGATTATTGCTTGAATGGGTAAGCATACTTACTTCTAAGCCCAAGTGTAGCTTGTCTTTGTATTTTGAACATTTATTTCAAAGATGTCCTTTTCCATTTGACCTTTTGATTTATGTCATTTTGATTTATTGTTTTTGCTTATGTGGATGTCTTTCTGTCTATCTCCAGGCGGATCTGGTTATGGACCAAATAGGAACTTATTTGATAATGGAAACTTAACTAATGGTTCCTTGGTTATGGTGTTACTTATAAGACTGTGCTATGAATTTTCTAGTTGCTTGTTTTATGACTAAACTAATGTTTGTTATTGTAAAGAAAGAGGTTTATTTGAGTTATTTGGATTTTTTTACTTAACCTTTCAGTTAACATTTTGTTAAGAACTTGATTTATTTAGTTAATTCTTTGTTCTTAACTCAATGTATTTTTGATGTTCACGAGTCTGATTTAGTTTCCTTAAGTAATTGTGTGAGATTGTTGAGAGAGAGAGAGAGAGAGAGAGAGAGAGAGAGAGAGAGAGAGAGAGAGAGAGAGAGAAGACGAACGTCACCTCAGTGCCTTGCTGCTACCAACATTCTTGTTTTCCTTTTAAAACTACCGAGGTTGGAATCTCGGTAACACACACACACGTGATATATATATATATATATATATATATATATAAATATATATATATATTTAAGTATATATATTATATATATGATATATATATGTATGATATATATATATATGTATGATGTGATATATCTATATATATATATGTATATATATATATATATATATATACGTGTGTGGTTGGGTGTGTGTATGTGTTTGTATCTGAATTTATCACATGATCGTGTGTCATATCCAGCGTTCAGCTACGAATGTCCTTTGGTCTAATCGATTCGCTCTACCTCGAAATTTATATTTTCTCATATTTTAGCCGAAGGAAATTTTTTTAGTTGATAAGAAATTTCGTCGGCTCATGGACTCGAACCACGGAACTAACAATTCAGGACGTACTCAAGAGGAGTATATGTTGACACCGACTCTCACCTACGAATACCTGTCCCACTCTGGTATTCGTTTTTCGTTATTAGAATCGATATCTACCCACCCCGACCAAGATAGTCTTGTAGTGCGATTGTCGCACGTAGCCAGATTATTAATTTAATCACATCACCGCGAGTCAGATTAAAGGGTATTTGCATCTATGCATATGTATATCTATATATATATATATATATATATATATATGATATATATATATATATGTATATATATATACATATATATATATATAATATCTATATATATATATATATATATATATATATATATGTATATATATATATATATATATATATATATATATATATATATATATATATCATATATATATATATATATATATATATATATATATTATATATATATATATCTATATATCTATCAGATATATATATATATATATATATATATATATATATATATATATATATATATATAGGCGATTTTCGCTAAAACATACGAATTTTATGTTGTCGAAGAGCTGGAGGAAGGAATAAGAGGAGTCGACAAGCGCTGTCGTGTATGTATCACATCTTTTCATGGTCAAGTGATAAAAAAATTCATTATTTGTTACAAAAACGCCTCTGTGGCAGCAATACATAAAAATGAAAAAACTATCATACTAATATTTAAAAACTAATAGTCTAAAAATGTTGTTTACAAGTAGTTCATCCTAATTGTCCATCCCGGGGCTGCTGCTGATCAAATCTAAACGATTTTTCTTTATTATACTTGACCCAACAATGCTTCGTTTTGTGATGTCTTTACAGAACATGATCTCTTTCGCTTCTTCCTAGTTCATGGTGTGGTTGCACTCATTCATATGTTGAAAGAAACTGCTTGCATTATTCCCCGTTCTGACATTTCATTTATGTTGCTTTAATCCTGTTCCAAGATCCTTTCTGCTTTATCGCACGATCATTTTATTACACCGACTGCAAGGGATCTCATCTATGGAACCTCTCTTCTGTAGAGGGGAATTCCTGATCAACAAGTTCTAAATTACATAGCTCTTAAAAATGACATTAACATTAAATGGTCTCAACAGCCAAGATATGGCCATGAACTTTATACAGTATGGTAAAACAAGAAGGTTTTTCATATTAATATCACTCTTACGACCAACTTCATAAAATATTTTCCTTGCTTTACAGAAAGCGCTGTCAATAAAATCACAAGGGTACCTAAGACTTGTTGCAATGTCTCGGACCTTCTGAAGCTCAGCGTCGAGGAATTCAGGGCAACTGATCCGTAGCGCCTTAAAAACATAGACGAAAATACCATAATCTTCTTTCTGGGATGATGGTTAGAAATAAAAAAATGTATGCATGAATCTACATTTGTAGACTTCCTGTAAACAGAAAATCTAAAATTAGACGTTTTAATTGTAAGGAATGATAGAAATTTTAGATTTTCTGCGTACAGGAAGTTTACAAATGTATATTCTTACATACATTTTTTTTATTCTAACCATCATCTGAGAACGAAGATGATGGTATTTTCGTCTATGTTTTTAAGGGCGGTGACCCAATCAAAGACTGCTTCCCAGGCAGGATTATCAACTGCCTATTGATTCTCATATACCTAAATACACAAATATTCAATATCCTAAAATAAACGAACCCTAAAATAAACAAACACCATTATTGGGAATCGTCTGCCACCACCTGTTACCCCCCACCCACTACGGGGGTATTTCTTACCTATCTCAGTATCAGTGTGGACCATTCTGAACGAATATTCTTAACACCTAAATTAACGCAGGTATCTGATTCAAACTGCGAGCTACAGAACTAAATATTATTCTGGGAAAAACAAGCAAAGCCCTCTCTATTAAGGAACATTGGATTAGCTAAATCTATGACAAATTCAGACACATTATAAAGACAACGGATTGGTCTCAAGCAACACATGGGAAACTAAACCAATTGTAAAATCTTTAAAGACAAAACCTTACAGAAAATGAAACACCTCCATTTGAACACTAACATGTTCATTATAAAAATAAAATGTCACCTAGTAAACATAGTTTCTGTGACTCAAACATTTTCGTGGGGCCTAATTAAAAAGTTCCTGTCAGAAAGACGACATGGCCCCATTAGAATTCAACATGAGAGATATCAAATAGAGAGAACATAAATAATAAAATAATATAATACTCAAAGTAAAGAAAAGGTTCATTGCATAAAAAAAGAGAAAAGGATTAGTAAGATGTTTTCCTTACTCTTTATGGCCACCCTCAGTTCCTTGCAGTTTCACCCACAACTCTAAAAGGAGCAACTCTAAAATGATAGAGAACTATAATTCTATAGACACCACTGAAGCCAGGTGTAATGCCATAGCCAAACACACGAATTCTCTGATAAGACGCTCCCCTTCAGTGTGACGTCACTGACACATAACGAATTCGGTTAAGGAAGATTCCATGGGTCACCTGTCACCTGACCTCCATGACAGGTAACGTTGTTCCTATACTTCTGGTCATGCACAAAGGACCATGTTTCGAGTAGAGTGGAAAGACAACCGCGTGCTGATTATTTCCATTTCGAAGAATGTTACGTCAACAAAAACTGTTGTATATATTCCTTATATTATGCACATATAATATATACATATACATATACATACACATACATATATATCTATATCTATATATATATATATATATATATATATATATATATATATATATATTTTCCCTCAGTTTTTTGCTAGATAATTAGGAAAATTCCCTTTCCGATTCATCAACTGTTTAACGTATTTGATTATATATTCCTGTTCCCCTTCTGGGGAATAGATAATCAAATAGAAATTGGGATTCCAGACGAGTCAGATGATCTCATTAAGATCCATTTGGGAGAGTGCATCTGGTGAACGATGATAATCGAATGAGAGAGAGAGAGAGAGAGAGAGAGAGAGAGAGAGAGAGAGAGAGAGACTGCAGCGTAAATCATAACGGGAAGGAGTCGCAGGAAATTGGGCAATATTTGTTTGTTCGGATTTTACTGAAATTACTTTGACAATATCCTAAATGGAGCGATAATATTGAATAGGATCAGGTAATGGATATTTTTAAGTTTAGTTTTTAAACATGCTTCCGATTCATGTTGTACAGCTTTTACTTAAAATATTTCGACTTATTGTGAGCATCTGCAATGTAGACTCTTGTCCATTTAGAATTGACGCCCTGTTCCATTCATGTTTACCAAAAGACATAAAACGTAATTGTCTCCTCTACAGTACATTTATATTCCTCTAATCACAAGTTTTCTCTTGGTCATCCTTTTGATGAAGTTATTTAATGCTGCCAAAATGATAGTTTTAAAAATAATGAGAAAGGGACAAACAGAACAAGAGAGAGAGAGAGAGAGAGAGAGAGAGAGAGGAGGTAAACGATGCTTATAAATAAAGGATGAGAGAGAGAGAGAGAGAGAGAGAGAGAGGTAAACAATGCTTATAAATAAAGGATGCGAGAGAGAGAGAGAGAGAGAGAGAGAGAGGTAAACGATGCTTATAAATAAAGGATGAGAGAGAGAGAGAGAGAGAGAGAGAGAGAGAGAGAGAGAGAGAGAGGGTGGGCGGGTTGGATTGAAATCTTAGTTATTATGTATCTGATGTTTGGTAAAGATACCTTAAATTAACAATGATGTTATTTTGCTATGAAAAATTAATGCAGTAATATTGTTCTTGATTATTATTTAATCTAGAAGTACAGCGAACAATGATTTGTTTTGAATTGATAAAGAGAATATGAAGAAGGCTGACATCCAAGAAGCTGCGCATCCAAGAAGCATAAAGGGCCAGATGGGATAAAAAGCAAAAGACTAAAAACAATGTAGCCGTAGACCGAGGAGACACTGCAAAGAATCTGTGGCCACGCATTGGACACTATTCGGGTCACTGCTCACCCGAATTCCCGTGGCTTTCGCGACCGCTCCCTAATTCTTTCTGTTCTCAGAATTCATTACGGTCACAGCAAATGCCGCCTATCTGGTTTCCACCCGGGGAGCCGTGAACAAAGGCAGTGCTCTCATTAGCACTGCAGAAATGAATTCATGTGTTTCCTGCTGTGATAACGGTAGATTCCGGACCAAAACATAATCATTCTTGCGGTTGCTTCATAATACGTGGAAAAGTGGAAGTTCATTTCTTTTGCAATAAAAGTGTAGCAGATGGGGGCCATTGCTTCTTTTTCTCAAAACTGAAATAAAATAGAAGTGAAGCGACATTCCTTTAGGCACTAAATGCATTCATAGTACATCTTACAGTACTACCCATTCATACATGCAGGAATGTATTAATCACATATGCAAAAAGTAAAAATGTAAATTACTTTGGACTGAACCAAAACTTTAAGTTTAACTGGCGTCCTCTTAAAAAAGAGAATCGTTAAAAGGATTAAAAACAAAACCCTTCGAAAGGATTTGTCTTATACTCTATAAGTTTCTAAAGTTGATACCAGAAAGCTATTTATTAGGCTGAAGATCCGAATCTCCTTTCATCAAGATTCAGTTCTAGAACGAGAAGCCGAATACGAAATCCCGATCAGCCGAATATAAGGAATCATAGTAAAACATTTAAAACTCATATAGACGCTAAAGACTTAAGTATCATGGGAGGAACGCGAAGTATGGAGGAACTAACAACCCTCGAATCCATAATGATTAAACTGACTGACTATTCCTAGTCAGCTGTTCATTGCATAATTTCTGTTTTGTCCTCGTGTATCTTTTCCAAAATCTCGTCCTTCTTGTCACTTTGCCTTTTGTGTGACCAACGTTTGTAGGTGGCTTTTTCCTCCTGTCTTTCGCTGTTTGTCTTTTCCCTCTTTATTCGGTTTTAAATGTAAATATGGTGTTAATGAGTCAATATTGTATATACTCCTTACATTATGCATACAAGCATTATCTATTTTAATCGCTTTTTCAGCCTGGGAAATGTATATTGCGATACGAAACGTCGGCTTTTTAATAAAATTATATCAACTGAATGCCTTTCCATGAACGTCCAATTATCTACTGCCTAAGCGCCTGTACGTCCTGAATTCTTGGTTCCGCGGTTTGGCCCATGAGCCAACGAATTTCTTATCAACTAAACAATTCCCCTTCTGTTAAGATATATGGAAATATTTTAATTCCAGGGTAGAGCGAATTAGATATTAAAGGACATTTGTAGCTTAATGTGTGTATATGAATCACGGTGATGTGATAAAACTCATAACATGGCTATGCGCAACAAGCGCACTACATAGCCATCAAGGTCGAGGTAGGTTGATGCCGGCACTCAACGACGAATGCATGAGCGCGACGGAGATTTGTGTGTGGTGGCATTGACTTAAGCCTGGGTCACACATGGGCGATTTCAAACCACCCAAGTCGATATGGAAAAAATGTTGCTCATTACGACTCCACTACGCTCTCATTACAACCAATTCACCATAAATCGGTATAAATCATAACCAAGTCTCTGAGATTGACAACTTTGGGCCAGTAGTCATTCCACGACTACCGTCAAAAGTTGCCATGTCATGGTGCAACACGCAACAATTCGTAATGGCCTCTCGACTTATGCCATTTGAATACGCTAATTGTAATGGTGAGTTACTGCAATCAGTACAACATACGCCATGTACTTGGAAACCCACAAGATGCGCAGTGGGGCTGCCCAATGAGTCAGTACGTGTCAAGTGCGTCGGCAGCCTATAAATATAGTTCCAGGGTCTAATGAATTACCCACATCTGCCTTGGTTTTTAATTTTGAGTAAAATATATTTTGTATTCAAGGTTTTCTGTATTCTTGATATAATTTGAGAACTTCAGATATAGCTATTTATGAAACTGGATGCAACTTAAACGAAAATATATTCTGTAACATAAATAAAGATGAAGTTTATCTTTTATTCACGAAATTTACAGTTTTTCTACATGATTTTCTTTATTGAGTTCATTGGAATCAAATTAAATTTAATAACATGTTCTGAAGTATACGAAATGAAAAAATAATATATATTTTGAGTAAAATACTTATTGCATTTAAGATTTTCAGTAGGTATTCTTGATATAATTTGATACAATTTGAGAACTTTAGATATGAAACTTGACATAATATGAGAACTTTAGATATTGGACACTGAATACTACTTAACAGCAAATATATATGGTAACTATATGAATATTTTTTTTGAAAGTTTCATTCAGGAAATTTACATACTTTTTCAATATGATTTTCTAAAGTATGAAAATAATACATTCTTTTTATCGTTTTCTTATTATCATTTATTCCTGCCAATCAACGAAGCCTGCATGTGTCACTGATTCCTCCCGATCTGCCTCACTCTTGGCAGCAAGGTTATTTTTTTTTTTAAATCAAAATTAAGTTGTGCAACACACGAACTGCTAACGCCAAGGACTGATATGATCATGAAGATTTATGGGGGTCTGAAACACTGAATCTATGGCAGATAAATGGAAAATATTGATCTAGTTATTAGATCCAAATGCAAAGTAACCCTCTGTTGGCGGTCCCTTTCTGGAGATCGTTATTAATCATTACACACCTCCGAGAGCACCATCAAGGCACTAATCAAATTATTTTGCCTTTTGGGCTTCCCCATCACAATTTAAAGCCAAGGCATTATTGAATGGCTTTATAAGTCATTGACTGCTACATTAGCAAGACACCAGCATGAAAATGGTGGTGACTGGGAAGAGAACCTTCCTTACGCATTATTCGCATTCTGCCATAGTTGATCTGAAACTTACAGACCCTTTTCCTTACTCTATGCCCATTCCATCAGGGGATCTATTGACATTTCGTACAAAGCATGGTCAGACCCACAAAAGTCTGATTGAGTAATAGAAATGCCTGATATATATATATATATATATATATATATATATATATATAATATATATATATATTATATATATATATCTCAGTGGACGGTGGTTCGATCCCATGGGGGGACGAAATTATTATCAACTTAAAAAATTCCCCTTCGGTACATATATGAAAATATATCATTTGGGAGGTAAAGTGAATTTAGATATTAAAGGACATTTGTAGCTTGAATTGATATATAAATGGATCACGGTTCGATGTGATAATTATTCATAACAAAAGGCTACGTGCTGTCAAACGCTCGAATTGGCCAACATGGTAGACGGGGTTTCATATCGATTCTAATTACGAAAGCACCCAGATCGAGGGTGATTTGTAAGGTCAGAATCGATATGACCTTATAGCGTCTCTGTTGGCTGATTGGATAGCGTCACTGACTGTCCTGATTTCGTCCCCGTCCACCTGGACGGTGGTTCGATCCCATGGGGGGACGAAATTATTATCAACTTAAAGATTCCCCTTCGGTACATATATGAAAATATATCATTTGGGAGGTAAAGTGAATTTAGATATTAAAGGACATTTGTAGCTTGAATTGATATATAAATATATATATATATATATATATATATATATATATATATATATATATATATATATACATATACTACATTACGCATCTTTCATAAAGAGAGAGAGAAAGAGAGAGAGAGGGGGGGCAGGGAGGGTGTGGGCGGGTAGTGTAAGATAGATAGATTTTAATACTTTGGGGAAGCCCAAAAGGCAAAAGAATTTGATTAGTGCCTTGATGGCGCTCTCGGAGGTTTCGCTCTAAACAGGGATGGCTTCTGCATACCATGTGAACCGATCTATGATGGTTAAGCAAAAGAGGTGTGTAATGATTCATAACGATATCCCGAAAGGGACTGCCAACAGAGGGAATGCGATGCAGCTTGGCCTTGGGTTACTTTGCATTTGGATTTCCTACTGTCCATCAAGTAGCGCATGTTGCAATATAGTCTCAACAGCTTTCCTTAACCCTGCCCAATAAAAATTATCCATAAGTGCCCTTCGATTCCTTGATGCACTAAGCAAATGATCCTCTGTTGCAGCTTCTTAGATACTACCATATGCTTGTAGAGGAAGTTTGTGGGATCGGCCTTACCTCGCAAGATGCAGAATGGTACTTAATTTTAGAGAATGTACAGCTCCTTGGAATGGTCTCCCAGAGAGGTTAGGTCTTTTGGGGTATCTCTGTGGATGTCCTGCAGGTCCGGGTCTTCCTTTTTTGCAGCGATCAGCTGATCACCTGAGTGGTATGCTTGAGTCTTGCTATTGAAAGGTCTTGCCTGAGCAGTATGACATGTCTGGTCGCCAGTTTGTCAGTTATACTGAACCGGTGATCTCTTGATATTGGGGAGTTGCCCTAGTCGACTGTGAGGCAAGCTGTAGGGAGGTCCAAGGTATGCCCATTATACCAGTATATAGCGATGCGCTCATCTTCCCGATATACATTTAATGGGAAGGTGCATATTTCCCTGTTGAGAATTATTATAACTGTATGCCAAAGAATTACATTTCTGTCAATCCCCCAAACAGTAACTCACTCGGATGGATCCATCTACCTCACATTGGTACAGTAGCCAATTCACGTATTTTGGAAATCATTTATTCCTCCTAAATATGTCATAGAATTCTGTTCTTTCAACTTAGGATTGCATGTTTAATATCATTACTATCAACTTGCTAAGAATGAGCGTATGTATCATTTTAAAAGTAACAAAATCAAACATTCCTTTGTTATATTAAATGCAATGAGAGTTAGAGTAAAACGTAGTGTTTCAGAAATTCTTACTCTGTGTGATCTCTCGTAAATTATAATCCATGTGAGGAATAATGATTTTGTCTGTGTATTTTTTTATTCTTTGTTTTCTGTAGGTTTGTAAAAAACACTCTTTGCTTTACGTATGGCTTTTTTCTATTATGTGCTTGGTGCATTTTAAGAAGATAGTTGATTTCTGATTGTTTGAAGTTCGCTTTTCTAGTATGTTAAGATGTCATCAACATAATGAAGCCAAATCACATCTGCAATTTTGATTGGGTTTATAATTACTGTTTCGAAATACTCCATATTATAACTTTGCTAACTCAAAGCTGAGCAGAATCCCCATACTGCAATCAAAGTTTTGACGGTAAAAGTTATCACCAAAGGAAAAGACGTTATTAGTTATAGAGAGCTCTATCATTTGTATTATTTTATTCAAATTCTAATGGAAAGTGGTCAGCAAAAGGCTCAAGTTTATTTTGGGGAACGTTAATACATCTTTTATGGCATTTTTGTGAAAAGAAAGTGCACATATAGGCTGAGAAGTTTTACGTTATATATGGAGATATTTGCCGACCTAAATTTGTTGCAAAAGTCATCAAAATGGTTGGCCGAGTTACTATCCCTCTTTTTAGGAACTTTTTTCCCCTAGTCATATAAATCATACGGAAGACTAGTTTCTTTATAGCTAGAGATTCTATTATTGGAAGGTGATGTTCATAGTGACTTGATTATAGTATATCCAAGTACTTATATATTTCTTTTTTTACAAAATCTCCCATGATTCGTAATATTAGATAGTTCTGGGTTGGATGGTTTACACCAACACCCATATGTGCATCATATCTCACCTTAAGCAGGCGGCGCATGTTACCAACGTAAGTCTGCCTCTTGCATAGTCAGCAAATATAGATATAGACAATGCTAGACTGCATTTAAGGCGGTATTCTCTCTTTATGACGCAACATATTACCAATAGTCCTAGAGTTCATTAGGACAAACTTCACATCAAGAGCCGGAAAATGATTAGTTAATATTCTCCCTATGTGAGGTAAAGAAGAAGTGTCATGCATATAAGGAAACTGTATATAAACTTGAGTTTCTGCACTAAACGTATTGCTGCTGTAGGGTGAAATGAAGTTTTCAGCATTTTTCTGACATATTTCATAAACAATTTTGGAGGACAATAGTTCGATTGAAAATAATGGTAAATGATTCCCATTTCTTTCTGGGAAAAACTCCTATCAAAAGTTAATGTCAAGAGGGCTCTGTGGAGGAGGGTAGATGATGTATTTGATTTAAAATGAGTTTAATTTAGATATGTTGCATCATAAAGAGAGATTACCTCCCCTAATGCAATCCGGTGTTGTCTATATTTATACTTGCTGCCGAATAAATAGACAGACTTACGTTGGTAGTGCTCACTGCCTGCTAAGCTGAGATGTGATGCACATATGATTGGTATTAGTTTCCGTACAGGGTGTAAACTGTCCAACCCAGAACTATCTAATATTAGGAATTATGGGAAATTTTGTAAAACTAATATGATTTATAAGGATTTCAAGATAGTATTATCATGTCCACATGAAAATACTTTCCAATATTAGAATCTCTAGCTATAAAGAAACTAGTTCCCACCTTAACAACCACTTTTCATCTGTTCCCGTCTACATAGCTTAAACCACGCCCTTCTTATTGTTTACTCTCGGACCTCGGTACATTTTCCAAACAGCAACCGGTTTACTGCACTCCCATGACCTAATTCGGTACGAACGACCGCTGCTGCTGACTTGTTGCAAAATGGACAATACCTTGAATAAGAGGTGTAAGGCTCGTCCTTGAACTTTTACAATGTTGCCAACTAAACCAAGTTATGCCAAACTTAGTCAAATTTAAGTTGTGTCGACGCTCACTTTATAACACAAAATTTTATCATGACTCTACCATAGCTCTGTTACCTATTGACATTTGTAACAAAGAAAAACTTATCCCACAGCTTATCAAAAGCGTTCAACCTTTCCACTATGAAATTCATTACATCCTTATACGCATTGACCTTATTATATTTAACTGGCTACTAACTAAGGATCTGAATTCCTATATAGAAAGATTATTAAATACCCATAATAATAAACCAAAGAATTTAAGCATCTTTAACCATAATTTTACAGGCAAAGACAATGTTTACCTAATTATAAGCCCTCTTATCATGAATATTACTTGCCTTTTGAGGTATTTTTTTCGAAACTAAAGAACCTGCCTTTAAATGCAAATGTGTCGAACTTTCAAACCAGACTATTTAATTTTGCCCTCACCAATTTTCGTAAACTGAAAACTAGATAGGCTCCTATCTTTATTAAAGATGATTTAGAAATGAAGACCTGATAAAAAAAAAAGCAGATAAAGGTAAAGGAACCTTTTTTTATAAAAAGCGTCAAAGACAATAATAAGATGCAAAATATTTTATCGAATGACCCAAAACTTCGGAAAACTGGCGAAAAATATTTTGATATCATTTTTAGAAGCGAGAACAGGATCGACCGTTTTTTAGAAGCCCTAAAGGACAAGCATACAATTGATCAGGCTACTTACGACGAGCTTTTCGTCACTGGCTCTTTCTTTGGTGGCATGTATGGTCTCCCGAAAATACATAAGGAAATGTTCTTAGGAGTCCCATCCTTTCGTCTTGTAACACGACTGGCAATAAAACTGCCAATTATCTAATCCCTTTATTGGAAAACTTTTTAAATAATGAACTTAGTATTTCGAATTACTTAGAATTTAAAAACAGCATTTTTTTTGTCAGGAATCCGATTTATTCATGGTTACTTTTGACACAGAATCTTTATTTACCAATATTACCGCGAGGGAAATAATTGATTACATTTGAGACACTATTTTGTACTGATGATGAATGTCTTCACAATGGTTTTACCCGTCATGGTTTTAAGAAGTTATTAGAGCTGGCAGCGCGGGAAACAGCCTTTGTTTTTAATGAGGAGGTATATGTGCAAGTTGAGGGTGTGGGTATGGGCATGGGTAATCCATTGAGTTATACATTCGCTAACATTTTTATGCACAAATTTAAGGGAGAGAGAGCTGCTGGACAGTTGCCCGTCTTCTTTTGAACAATTATGATATCGTCGATATGTGGATTACACTTCTGCTCTTTTTAAGGACCATTTGCACTGTGAATCGTTGTGACAGCATGCCAATTCTTTTCATTCCAACATTAAATTTGCATATGAACTGGAAAACAATAACCAATTACCTTTCTTAGACACGACAGTCATCCGTGATGACGACCGTTTTCACACAAGTATTTTCCGAAAAGCCCCTTTTACAGGCCTTGGCCTTAAATTTTATAGTCTTTTTTTTCACTTTTAAATTAAATTCATTATTTACCCTCCTTCACAGAGCCATGACATTAACTTCTGATTGGAGTCTTTTCCACAAAGAAATCGGAATCCTTAACGATTATTTTAATTCGAATTCTTATCCTACTGAACTCTTTATGAAATATGTTAGAAAAAGCTGGAAATTTCCTTTCACCCTTCACATCAATGTATTTGGCCCGAAAACTCAAATTTTATATACGATTTCTTTATATGCATGACACTTCTTTTTTACTTCACTTCTAGATAATTAATTTCTGGCCGTTCATTTTAAGTTTGGCTTAAAGAACCTTAGGACTATCAGTAATATGTTGCATCATAAAGAGATTATTTCCCTTAATGCAGTCCAACGTTGTCCATATTTATATTTACTGCCAATGCAATAGGCAGACTTACGTTGGTAACAGGCGCCGCCTGCTTAAGGTGAGATGTAATACACATATGGGTATTAGTTTCCGTACAGGCTGCAAACCATCCAACCCAGAACTATCTAATATTGGGAATTATGGGAAATTTTGTAAAAATAATAAACATTTTAAGGATTTTAAGATATTATTATCAAGTCCATATGAACACACCTTCCAATATTAGGATCTCTAACTATAAAGAAGCTAGTTCCTATCTCAACAACCACTCTTCATCTGTTCCCTTCTACATACCTTAAACCACGCACTTCTTGTTGATTGCTCACGGTGCCTTTTCCACACACACAACACACACACACACACACATATATATATATATATATATATATATATATATATATATATATATATATATATATATATATATATATATATATATATATATATATATATATATATATGTGTGTGTGTGTGTGTGTGTGTGAAAAGGCACCGTGAGCAATCAACAAGAAGTGCGTGGTTTAAGGCACAATGATCTGAAAACAGGTGTATGACACCTTAGTAAAATTAGGATTTATTCATATAAATCCATCAATTATATGCTATCAAAATGCCTTTGCCAAGAAAGGTTTACTGAACCTAGACTAAATATTAAGAATCTTGATTTTCAGTAAAAAACTCTACATTGAGACCTCCATTGTTTATGAAACCAAAAAGGCTGAATCGAATGTAAAATCTTAAGACAGTAAACGAAATGACTTACAACTAGAACAGTAGAACAGTCATATAATTGCGACGGTGTATTATACAACAAGATACTTATGCTGATCTCATCAGCATATCATTATATTAAATCCACACCTCCACCATCCCTCCCACACAGACATACATACATACACACACAACACGCGCGCGCGCGCACACACACACACACACACACACTTATACACTGCAACTGACAAATTCTCACCAAAACTTCCTTTTACGAACTTAAGAGAAATTTGATGTCTCTTTCGAAAGAAAAAAAAATGGTGCAACTTGTTCATTTTTGGAAAATTTCTCTTTGCTCTCAAACTTTTTTTTATGTTGCCGAATGCAAAATGTACATTAATCAGGAACTTTTTGGGCGATGTTGCATTGACTTTTCCCTTTGAGATCTCTTGGAGTGAGATAATTTCAAGAAGTTAATAAAAAAGTCTGTTATGATCTTGTCCTTTGATATCCTAAGTTGATAATTTCCGAGTTTAAATTACAAACTTTCTCTGATACACTAAAGTTTTACACATTGACTCCTTTTTACTATATGTTAATACTAAACATAGTAACATTAATTTTACAGTAGAAAAGAGGTGAATAATCAATTACCTATCTTAGACGTTCTTGCCACTAGGGATAATGGCGCTTTTAATATATCTGTTTTTAGAAAGAAGACTTTTTACTGGCTTAGGATCCAATTACTATAGTTCTTGTTTTTAAACTAGACTCTGTTTTTACTCTCCTCCACATGGCATTTTTTATTACATCGAACTGGCAATCCTTCCAACAAGAAATTACTTTCCTTTCTGGATATTTTACGAATAATTGCTTCCCACAGATCTTGTTTTATCAAAAGCTCCGTACGTCTCTTAACAAACAATTCGCTAATGTCGCCAAACCTTGTACAGTACCAAAATTAACTTTTTATGCCAAATTCCCGTTTTTACATGAAGACTCGTTTCGAAAAAAGTTTGCACAAATTGTTCATAATCATTATGGTGCCATTACTCTGAAATGAATCCCAGTAAACCCACTAACAATCGGTTCCTTTTTCAGATATAAAGATCGATTAGACCCTCTTTTGACCTCCAACGGGGATATATTATGTTCTTCCGCTTTGGCGAAAGATTGTTTGTCTTTTCTTACGACTGTTGTTCGTAAGCATTGTTGGTTCTACTTCTCTTCTCGCCTACGTTATATCTTAGTAAAGTTGATTCTTCTTAGAATAAGGGAGATGATTCAAACGGAGGAAGTTGATATCTTAAAACAGCTTTATTTCTCAACTCCATCACTAGAGAGATGGTTTGGTCAGAAGACCGCTCCGTTTGATAACTGGAATAGAACTAACATCTCAAAGCATCGTGTCGATAGCGAAACACTAGCTATCTCAGCGATTTACATACAAAAAAGAACAAGTAGTCCGCCGGCTCGGAAGTCATAAATTTCCGGCGCAGGTTAACAGGTCAACCGCTTCCCGTGGAAGGTGTTGTGTTAAGTTAACAGATACATGAATTGATGATGTACCCAAATGCAAACCAGGCTACTGCAGGATCTAGATTTGAGATTGTCACGTAGGACGCTCCTAATTCACCAATGACCCCTCAGGTCATGGGTTATATTTACAGATATGTAATTATAAAATGTATTTATTACAGATATAAGTATACTTGCCCTAAGTGTAACTTTGGGACATACTATGTTGGATCCAAGAAGAGGTTACTGCGGGTCAGAATCGACTACATCAGGGATTAAGTTTCTGTACTGACTGTAGGCTCTCCAATTCCGAACATTCTAATGTAAGATGCCATTCACAAAATTGTAAAACATATTGAAAGAAGCGATTTCCGTATCATAGGCCAAACAAGCAATGCACATGAACTGCCTATCCTAAAATAATTATTTATTAAAAAGCTGGTTCCCCAATTACATACCCAGACCTCCTCCACACGACTGTACCTGAGTTAACTTTTATTTATGTATTGTTATTCTGTTTTCTGCCTTCTTTGCATATGGTTGGTGTTATGACCCTTGTTGGGCCGGGGTGCAAGTTCTTTTGCACAAGAATAGAGAGGACAGTGATCTTACCAAGTATCCAGATAAATTCAGTCAGCGGAGACAAAAACACACAGGAAAACTCAACAACATTTATTAACAATCAAAGCAAAAAAAATTAAAGTCAGCCTTGTGACTATACAGGACACAGCTTAGTCCTTACTACTCCCGTAGGAGTTCCTAAACACTAATATTAAACCCTAGACAGAAAATATTGAGAAATATACTGCATAAATTAGCAAAATGGGCCCAACACCAACAAATATAAACCAATACCTATAACTAAACAGATAGGAAAGAAGTATGAGACCAACAGGGGGAAAACTTAATTCTCCTACCTACCTTATATAAACTAAATCTTAAATAAAAAAAAAAAATCAAATATATTAATAGATATATAATACCCACAAGAAATAACGAAAATTACAGCATCACTCGTGACAAGATATACAAAAATACTGGCATATATATATATAAATACAAAGAGGCAATAAGAAATGCCAACAGTCTCGAACGACTCACTATACGAAAGTAAATAACAAAAATAATACTCGGGAAGAGCTCCTCACACTGAATAAGGGCTGAATGGATGCACAAACGAGTCAGGCTAAACAGTCGCCTTGCTGAAAGCCGAAAATACAGGGGAGCCGTGATCTCTTACACTCTCTGGGACAATGCCACGTACCAGGTCAATACTCAGCTATCTGAAGGGCGTGCAGCTACACAGGTCACTAATACCATGGGGAAGGAGTCTGTCGTGCTCCCGACCAAAACACAAGGGATATTCCCTACCTGGTAGCAACCGCCCTACTTGCACCTTCACGGGCCTCAATGTCCCCCACCGCTGCAGCTCAGAAGGAAGTCGTAGGCAAACACAGTGATGTCCCTCCCACGTCCACTCTGTCGGGATCCAGCGCCGATATCAGAGCCCGCAGGAAAGTACACACAGTAAGGGGGTAAGTCACCGCTGTTAAACACAAAAATCTATCCAACTCAATGTTACTAACTCGCTGTTCCTAGAAGACTGCCGCAGGTCCAATCATTCACGGCCTACATTCCTTGTGATGACGTCATGGCATGTCACGTGACGTACCACGTGATACATGCGCACAGATTGTATAACGAATATACATATACAAAATTAAATCTTTTATTTAGCTGCATATCTTACGTTATATGCAGAAACACTAACACTCTCCCCCTTCTTTCTTTGTCTTGGAAGGAGAGTTTTAACTGCTGTCGTCTCCATTCATTCTCTGCTGACCGCAGCACGTAGCTGCTCGGTCGACGCCCCTCTCTTTGTCAGACAATCAGCAAGTTGCTGTGATGTATCTACCCAAACCACTTCCGTAATTTCACCACGTTCTAGCATGTCTCGCAAAACAGCTATGTCAATTCTCAATCTCTTATCTTCCACATTCTTGTAGGAATGAAGAGCGTCAACAAGGCTTTTATTGTCAACGAAACATTTTATTTTCATGCTCCTACATCCAGAAATTTCGCACAGAATTCTAGCCAGGTATACTGCAGTCTCTGCACATTCCAAAAGCGCCATTGTTTCAGCTGATAGGGTGGACTTGACCACTCTTCTAATTTTTCTTGTTTGCCAGAATACTGGACATCTCTCCATATCATTATCCCGTAAGAAAATCACGAATCCTCCTTGTGATCCATTTCCTTTTAAGTTGGCAAAAAACGAGGCATCGGAAAAACACTCGAGGTGACACTCCTTCAAGATTCCTCATCCTTGGCATATACAATTTAACATTATCAGTCTTTACTCTCTCTATGACTTTGTTGAGTCGCATTAAATCTGACACTGTTGCATTGCAACGTAACCCACTTAACTCACACACGTCAAATGAAATGTCAGGTCTGGTGTGAGTAGCAATCCAGCTTAACTGTCCAATCATAGCTCTATACTCTGATTTCTCCGAGTCAGACAGCTCTGCAGACTTCACCGCAGCCCGTTGTCTACTCACAGGTATTGGTTTCAAGGTCATTGCATACTGAAACTGGTCAAGAGCTATGCTGCCATTCTTGTTTGATACAACATTTATTCCAACGTATTTGAAGGCCTTAGTCTCTGAGCTCCCTATGGTGAATGTCTCTCTCAACTGATCAATCACTTGTCGCTTAAACTCTGGTGTTCCTGCCCACAAAAAATCATCGACATGAAATGCACACCACTCCTTCAGCTTTGCCGTCACGTAACCAAAACAGCGCCGGATCAAGTGTACACACTTTAGCTCCCAGATTTAGCAGCTGATTTTTAACACTCAAATACCACTGTCGAGTGGCATCACACAAGCCGTAAACAGTCTTCTTTAACCTCCACAGCTTACCTTCATCAAACTCTGGTGGAGGACGCAGGTGTACAATTCTTTCAATCTTGTCCCCCTGCAGGTATGCTGCTTTTATATCCATTGTGTGGCAGTCCCAGTGACGTGTAGCGGCCAGTGACAAGCCAAACGTACCGCCTCCTTGGAGCACGTAGGAGAATCGTTTTCAAATCTGTGCTGTCTTCTTCAAAACCTCTCGCAACTAAACGAGCTTTCACCACTGGTTTTCTTTCCCCCTTTTAATTTTTCAGATAATAACCCATCGAACTGATAGTGCATCTTGTCCAACATCATTCACCTCTTCATAGACATCATTTTCCTTCCAGTTCTGAATTTCTGTTTCCTTGGCACTTAAGACTTGATCCGAATTAAATAGAACCATCATCTCAGTGTTGTCATCAACAATCTCTAAATCACTAAAATCTTTACTCAAATCTGCCCAAGAGATACTTCCATTATAGTCCCACTTTAAATTATAACAGTTCTTGTATTTTCCAGTAGCTTTACCCGGCTCGACTGACAATTTTACCCGACCTGAATTCACCACTTTCAACGTGTATACCTCTTACCCTTTCACCAACTGAAAGCCTTGATGTATCCTTTGATGCTGCTTCTGTCGCTATTTCTATATTTTCACTCTCTGCATATTCAGATGCATCCACCTCTTCGATCTCCACTTCTGCGGACTTATTCACAGACTCTTCATCCTACAGAGTCTTCCTCACACAACTCATGGTTGTAACAAAGCGACGTTTGTTTTCTTTCCTCTTGCACTGTCTCTGGAGCAACGCTACACATATCTTTCACTATTGGGCTGTTAGCGGGAGGATGCGCTAACCTACACTCGTGTACTCTTACGTAAACACCACCGTGTCGCACAAAAACTTGCTTCCCATCCTTGGTGCCAATAACGATACCGGGTCCGATCCAGGCCATTCAGGGACTTCGTTTCTTTTATAAAATACTTCATCACCATTTTTCGAGTTCATTGACATCACTTGCACGTATGTTGTGTCGCAAAGCTCTCCTCAAACGTTTCACTTGATTCTGATTTGATGAACTCCTGTCTAGCACAGTGTAATGCATTTAAATTGTCTCTCACAATTTCTGATGTACTAAATTCTAAAGTTGGTGGGTTATTCGTGTACACACTGGGTAATCCAGGATTATGACCGAAAACAAGCTGGTTGGGTGCGAACCCTGAGTGATTCGGATAACGCATTTCTTGCAGATATTGCCCATGCCAAAGCCACTTCCAAGCTACATTTACTGTCATCCATGATTTTCCTGACAGTGTCGCCAATCACAGCATTCTGTCGCTCGCACACTCCATTGCTCCATGGACTCTCTGCAGAGGTTGTCATCACCTTGATGTTAAATGTTTCTCCTAGCACCCTCATATCATCATTATTGAATTCACAGCCATTGTCTGTTAGAATTTTTTTGTTTTTTTGCGGTGCACCAAAAATACTAATCCACTTTTTAAATAACTCGCTCACAATGGTTGTTCCACGCTTGTCACTAATGACTGTGGCAGCACAGTACCTGGTTGCCATGTCTATGATCACCTAAACAAATATTCTTTCCCCAAATCTTTAAATCCATTGCAATAGCTTCATTAAACTTACTCGCCATGGATGCACACAACAGGACGTGGTCTGGCCTTCTTTAGCTTGTGACAAACACTTCACACTCTATGTTTACTTTTTCAATGCTTTTTTAATTTCCAAATTATTAATGCCAGCATCTTTCACAAGTTTAATTAACCTTGAAGCTGTAGGATGGCCAAACTGTTTGTGTAGTTTCAAAGCAGTCTTTCTCACATCGCTTCCCCACAGTGTTGCCAGCGCTATGGTTTGGCAACACTCTCCTAGTCAAGCTGACACCGGCATTAAATAATGACCCCGATGACGATGTCTTCAAATCATCAATTTCCCACACACATTTACCTGATCTGTTTCCAAAGTTTATGATCATTTTAGCCTTCTTCATTGAGCGTTTACTCAACAATAGTGGGATGTTACAACTTACCACGTCTGTAGTCACGGTAGCGCTGATTCCGCCAATAGAGCAAGGAAGACAAACACGTTTGATGGAAGACACTGTATTACCACTTGCAAACGTGAATGTGGATGATGATTCATTTTCCACAATCTTTTTACGTTCATAATCGCTTAAAACCACAAACAAAATTACTCAACCAGTCAACTCCACACACCGTAGTTGAGCAACCTGAGTCCAATAACGCACATCCCTTGCCTCATCTACAAGCTTATTAAGTTTTCCTTCCTTATCGCCATTCCTGTGTACCCAACAAACAGGGACAAGTGAACACTTTCACTGTTTGTTTCCGAAGATTTTTCAACCTTTTTCGTTGCCTTCCGAACCTCCGGAATTTTCGTACGCATCTGGACAGTAACGAGCCCAATGGAATCGGAATCACATATTAACCACTTGACACCTTGCCATCTGGACCAATTGGGTTTTTGTTTTCCTCCGTGATTGTCCTCTTGCTGAATGTGACCATCCTCCACGGCCTCTCACTGCACACCCTCACCACGTAGTCTGGCTCTTCCACGCTGGTACCCCCTCAAGATACAGAGCACTCTCTGGTGTTTCTGCAGTGCCACCCTCGTCCTAGTCATGAAGACCGGCTCACTCTTTATCTCAGTGACTGGTTTTGTTAATTCCTGCACACCCTTACTATCTTTTTCTCCGATGTTGCCAGAAAACACTCTGTTTAACGTAGATTTCATATTATCATACGATACCTCTGCGATTGCTGACATTACTAGTTGCTGCTCACTGTCACTTAAACCACATGATGCAAGAAGCATAAACGCCATTACGGGATCAGGTAGTTCCATTTCTTGTTTCTCTAACTTAAAGTATGTGTGCTCAAACTCAGAAACAAACTTCCTTATTTCCGTATTCTCTGATCTTCTGAGATTATACAACTCTTGAAAGGCCGTAAACTGCCGACGCCCTTTTTCACAAGAAACAAACTGTCAACGTTTTTCTATGATAGTTTTCACACCATTTTCTTTTTTTAGATCGCTTGTCTCCAGTTCCGAGGTTGCCACTCTGGCGCGCCCTTCCAAGGACAGGTGTATGCTAGTGCTTGTTTGCTCTTCGGCAGTTTGGTCAGTTCACACCATTGTCTATGTCCTTCTTCCAGCTTTCATATGCGCTTTCATCACTGATTTAGGTGGCCACTTGCTTGACGCCATTATGATCTCTCCAACCACGCTCTGCTACCATGTTAAACGCAAAAATATCCAACTCAATGTTACTAACCGCTGTTCCTAGAAGACTGCCGCAGGTCATCATTCACGGCCCTACATTCCTTGTGATGACGTCATGGCATGTCACATGACGTACCACGTGATACATGCGCACAGATTGTATAACGAATATACATATACAAAATTAAATCTTTTATTTAGCTGCATATCTTACGTTATATGCAGAAACACTAACAACCGCAGATGGCCGAAATGCCCCTGCGCCTTCAATACTGACGACGACAAATCCTTCGAAGTTACGATTAAGAAAAATATGCCAGCTGCACAACCATGCGGGAAGAATAGCGAGCCCGAACTGTTTTCGGGAAAAGTTGCTGCTCCTCCAATATCCTCACTGGTGTCCTTTTCACCAACCACCCGAAAGATAAACAAAACAAAAAAAAAAAAAAAATGATATTGTTATGATACAATAAAGTTTGTTCATACTTACCTGGCAGATATATATATAGCTGTATTTTCTGAAGTCCGACAGAATTTTAAAAACTTCCGACACACGCAGTGGTCGGCCAGGTGGTTAGTACCCATTCCCGCCGCTGGGAGGCGGGTATCAGGAACCATTCCCATTTTCTATTCATAATTTTTATTTCCACTGTCCCCTGAGGGGAGGTGGGTGGGTACTTGATTATATATACTGCCAGGTAAGTATGAACAAACTTTATTGTATCATAACAATATCATTTTGGTTCATGGAAACTTACCTGTCAGATAATATATAGCTGAAATCCCACCTTTGGAGTGGGAAGGGCACGAATAGAAGGATTTTAGGAAACAAATGCATGCAGATGATTTACATCTTGGTTCCACCATGTTAGCATAGCTGGCTTCGTGGTTACTGCCACGTAAGTCTGCTTGTGCTACTAGAGTTGCCAGCGAGGTAGAGACCTATATAGCTGGTGCACTCCAGATGATCTGTCAACAGGGGCGAGACCACGACGTGACTAGACCATATTGACCATGGACCATGAGGGCTAAGAAGTAAATAAATATATATATAGTATATATATCACCACCTGACCAACCTAGCCAAAGTTAAGGTGTTTTAACTAAGGCTTAAGAGTTAGAAGTCGCCGTTGTCGGCGACTCATCAACTAAATTAAGAGCTCTTCCTAACCATTTTCTACAGGATAGGATGAGTGGTACTTCTTGCCCCCAAGATTGTGTCTGCAGACACGTATGGCCCTAGCGAGCAGCAGATCTCATATGCCATCTTCACATCTCGCAGGGAGTGTGAAGTGAACACAGAGTTGCTTCGCTAAAACATGGTACTCAGGATGTTTACTGAGTGCCATGCTCTGTTGAAAATGCTTCCGAGGCCGCGCCCTCACCTCGTGAGCATTTAGATAAAAAGATTTCAAATCTTTGTGCAAACACAATGAATGAGCATTTTTGAAAGAACTCCTTAACACTAAAGCCAGGGTGTTCTTCGATATGGGCAAGTCTGGTCTTTTTCGGAACACTGCAGATTGCCCGAATGACTTCGACTTTCTTGAGTTTTATGTAGATAAAACTTGAGGAGACCCGACAGGGCACAGGACTCTCTCTGGCTCCTGCCCACTAACTTGTGCCATCCTTGCTTCCAAGCTCCTGGCCAAGGACAAAACGGGTTTCCATTCTTAGGCCACAACGGAAGGCTTAGAGAGCACTCCGCATTGTCTTCTCTAAAGCCAAAACTTGTGACGATGGCTTAAAATTTCACTAACCCTCTTTGTCGTATCTAGGGTGGTTAGAAGAAGGCCTTCCTGATCACATGCAAAAAGTTAACAGGTAGGAGAGGTTCGAATGCTTTACATCAAGAACTTCAGACTACGTCTAAGTTCCATATTGCAAGCTTCGATCTGGACATGCACAGTCAGTCCGTCTGTACTAAAGTCAGGTGACCGACCAGTTGACCAGTCAGACGAATCAAGGACAGCAAGGCTGTACCCTGAAGACCATAAGGCACTATTCTTCGCTGAAGAATGAGTGTCTGGACTGCCTGGGCGATCAATCTAAGCAAACCTTGGGGGTGTATCAACGCAACCCAACGTCGTCAGCGAATCAACTGACTCGAGCTTCTGGTGCCAGGAGGAAAGGTCGAAGGAGCAAAAAAGGCGATTCAGCCCGAAGGAAGAATGCCTGACAGTCCAACCTGGTCTCATGTTACACGATCATCGGGGGTGTATAAACGCAACTGACTTCGTCAACAAGAAACTCAGGGCTACTATATGTCGCCTGATCTCGCACGAGTGTCTGACTCCGAGAAAACAGGTGAGACAAAAAGTAGATAGTAGCGAGTTTCGAGATTCCACAGAACTCAAAAATCGTGAAGGGCTTTGTTTGTTTGACATACGCAAATCTCTGAGCCCAAAGGCCGTCAACAACATATTTGCATATTCTTTAATAGTTGTGACTGCCAGCTTATCCCATTCTTCAGACGAAAAGGAAGACGGTAATCTTCATTCTGTCAACCTCTCGATCGATAGTCTGAACGTAGTCAGACTCAGAGCGGAGAGGTTATAGGTTACCTTTCGATTAGAGTAGACGACTCTCTCGGAAAAGGTCCTTGGAAAGTGAACTAGGAAATATGTGACCTCTGTGAATCCAGGATTCTGAAGGCCAACATGGGGCGTATCAGCGTCATTGTCGCTCCCTGTGACGTCATAAAATCCTCTTATTACATTTCCTAAGCGATTGAAAAAGGGGAAAAAGAGACTAAACATCCATCCCTTCCCGTTCAATATCATAGGATGGCGTTTTAATGGTACTGATCCCGGATCGAGAATAAGGGAGCAGAGAAGAAGCCGCCTCTTCGTCCTCAACATATCGAAGAAGAATGAATAAAGGGCGTCCCCTAAAGTCTACACAACTCTCAACTTACTTCTAAAGAAAGATTCCACTCGGAAGTGAATAGTTGCTGCCGTCGATCGAGACGATTCGTACGGACTTTTGCAATCCTGTAACGAACCTGTAGAGGATCGTTACATTTTACGCCTGTTGTTATAATAGGCTCTTTCTCGTAAACTCGAACAAGGACGAGAGAAGATACTTCTTAGATATGAGAGAGCTGTGGAATATATCGAGTTGATCTGGCCCACCCTGTTCCCAAAAACTCGTCGAGGACTGGAGGGACTACCGAATCGCTTTACTTCTTTCAGATTAAGATCCAGGACATCTGAAACCCTATCCAGATGTCCGGCACCTTCTTTCTATCACCTCAGGTGATAGACGCACTGAGAGATGTTCAGAATCATTGCTAGATCTTGGATAATATTTCAGTTTCCCGGTAGGAAACAACTGTGGTGGATTGCAGTCTATTCGGGGAAACAAACTTCTTCAGGAAGGAAATGGTCCCCAGCAAGCTCATCATTCCCTCCCGCCCCGAGTATGCTTACTTCCCTAAATAAGGCTGCGCTTTGCCTAAGCAGGAGAGCAAATAAAAGTGCAATGTTGCGGTAGACTCGTAGTTCCATACCGTGCGGTAACGAGCACCGAAAGGATTAAGAGATACTCTGTTGAACATAGTAAGGCAAAACGAATGCAACGTTTATTCATTCACGTAAGAAATCCCCTCAATCTTAGGCTAAGTCCGTGATTGTAGGACAGAGATACAGTTAGTCAGTCAATCCCGCAGGAGAGACGTAACCGTCAGCACAGAGATACGGTTAGTCAGTCAATCCCGCAGGAGAGAGAGACGTAACCTACCGCGCATGACAGCGCACGATCTGTCACTGAATACTGGCTCGGTTGTTGGACTGGAGGACAGACAGCGTGACAGCAGCAGCAAGCAGCTTACGAACGTCGTCTCTTAACTTTATGTCTGGGTTGCCAGCTACCCTATTCTACGAAGAAATAGGTCCGTTATTTTTTGAGCAGAAAGACTCTCAAGCTGGTATAATTTAGCGAAACAGAAAACGCTAAATATATAGATGCGTTGTGTCGTCAGAACACTTACCATACAACGGTAAAAGATAATCGGAAACTCCTGTTAGGCTGCAGGGAGTAACGATTAAATGTCCTTAAAATAGACAACCGACCTCTCGGTTGCCATCCGAAGAGGTAACTACAGCAAGCGTATATGACTTGAAACCAACCAAGAAGTAAAATAACGCAAGGCAAAAAATGAAATTATATCACAATAAAGTTTTGTTCCTACTTACCTGGCAGACATATATATAGCTGAATTCGGAAATACAGCTACATACATATCTGACAGGCAAGTTTCATGAACAAAACTTAAGAGAATCGAAGCAGTCGAAGCAGTCAGCTCAAGCTTCTTATGTTATTGGACATAAGCGTTCATTGACGTAGTCTACAAGTCTATTTCTTGTACGAGTCTGCGAATGACGAATGAGAGCTCTTCCGAATCTTGTCGATAAGAGCTTATTCGCTTACGCAATATCAAGTTAATGAGATGTGTCATGAGAAACTAACCCATTTACGGGACAAAGAGATATTTTGTCAAAGAGGATACCCACTTACTTGACAAAACGAAAGTATATTGTCAATGGGGGTGGGGAAAGTCACTGAATTGACAAAACGTAATCCAGGGAGTCGAGCATTTAATTTTTTCCGATTCCCGTCTCAAACGAGGAAGGGCAAGAATCCTGTTAAGAGACTGGGCTTACGGCAAGTAGGACGACGATGTTCATTCGGCAGCGTAGTCCCGACTAGAAACTAACAAAATCTATCATCTGAAAAACCCTTTCAGATGGGCTAAAAAGCTTGGAAAATTATCCTGGGAAGAGAAGAACTCTCTCCAACCAGCTTCCTCTCCCGTATCACAACTAATGCCTGCTAAAGCTTAAAATTTATTGGCAGTATGGCAAAGGAAGTCCTGTCTTGCGCTTTCCTGAAGAGCGTCCTTTTGATGAGTGCCTTTGCAAGAATCCTACTGAACGTTGCCGAGAGTCCTGACGTGCAGGACATCGAGCCTTACATAACCCGTAACTGCCTTAGCGCAAAGTCTTGACTGCGGTAGTGGCAACTTAAATTTATTGGCAGAATGGCAAAGGTTGCGGTAGAGCAAACGAGATACTTCTCTTAACTCCATCCACCTATGCGAAAAGCAATATTAATTGCAGAGACCTCTTGAATTCACGAAACCCGATGTCTTGCTGGGTTTCGAAGAAGAAGTTGTCTGTTCACTTTAAGCTTCCTCCGAAGCACTGCCTACTTCACATTCTTTGCAGGTGAGGTAGAAGGTATCACCGAAGGTAGAGGTAAAAATTCTTTAGGCCCAAATCTGAAACAAGAGCTTGAAGAGTTCACAGAAAACGTTCAGCCAGGCGACACAACTGGCGTGCGCTGGTGCACGCTCGGCTCCACTGGAGCGCGCTCGGCGTCCACTGGAGCGCGCTCGGCGTCCACGGAGCGCGCTCGCGTCCACTGGCGCGCACGGAGCGCGCTTGGCGTGCACTCGCGCGCGCACTGGGAGTCCATCCGAGCGTCCCAGCGTCGCTCTCAAAAGCTTCCTGCTACTATGACTTCTTTTACGTATTTCTCGGTGGAAAGACGACACGAGTTCAGGCGACGTTCGCCTTCTTACTTCTCACTGAAACGCATAACGAGAGAGAGAGAGGACGTGAAGCGTCCTCTTCTATAAAGCTTCTATTTAGAGGGCGCGAGTCCTTCCGAAGCTCCAACCCCTGCACGAGAGGACGCTTCGGAGGACGAGAAGCAAACTTTCAGGATTCGTGCACGCGCGACACGCACTTTGGCAGTCTGGGGATTTTCATCAGTAACTGCCGAAGGCACGCCAGATCGGTGGGGGTTCCTTGTAACCCTCCTTCGGCTTTCGACATGCTCCCTCCCCAGGTCCTGGGAGTCAAGCAGAGGTCCAGGCCTAGAGGCGAAACGAGGCCGATCTGACGCACCCTCCACTACACAAGGGGTATCACTGCACTTCTGCACTTCACTTTTACTCTCTAAAGCAAGCACTTTCGATTCTAAGTTACGAATCGTAAGAGTATAAGAGAAAGGTTCCTCTACAGACACTGCTTAGGGCCCGAAGGCAATACTGCAGGGTTAGGAGTAACACTTACAGAAGTAGCACTTCACAGCAATGAAGAAGAGCGAGCACCTCTCGTAGACATATTCATAGCCCGTAGGCCATACTACAGGGTTAGGCAAAATAAAGTCTACAGGAAGGTTAGCAGGTTCACTACCCTGACTTTTGTTACCGATTAATTGCGTACATACGAATCATACGTCTTCCTTACGGAATTAGACATGTTTACTGATTAATTGCGTACATACGAATCATACGTCTTCCTTACGGAATTAGAAACATGTTTACTGATTAATTGCGTTACATACGAATCATACGTCTTCCTTACGGAATTAGACATAGTCTCACACTCCTTACATGACAAATCTCAACAAAGAAGGAAGACCCATACCCCTCGTACATACCAAGTGCGGATCTACCGAAGCTTTCGGTAGCCACACCCTATCTTTGCAGACAACCCCGTTCTGAAACTAGCCTAACTAGATTCAGATATTTTAAGCAAAAATGAATCAAATTCAATCAATTTAAGATAGCGTCTGCCTCAGCCACAAATCCAAGTAAATAAATCAAACGACAATTAGGATATCTTAGCGGCAATGAAGTTTCCAAAAATCCAATAAGAACGGTGGAGGTATAATGAAACAAGGAAAAAACAGGTGTTTTCAGCACCGGCGACAGAAAAAACAATATGATATAAAAGAAATGGGAATGGGTCTGGGCCTGATACCCGCCTCCCCGAGCGGCAAGGGCGGGAATGGGTACTGAACCACCTGGCCGACCACTGCGCTGTGTGTCGGAAGTTTTTTAAAATAAAATTCTGTCGGACTTCAGAAAAATACAGCTATATATATATCTGACAGGTAAGTTTCATGAACAAAACTAGCATAATAAGATGTCACAACATTTTAACAAGCAGGGAGGAGGTTTAACAAGCATTTGTTCGCTTGACGCTCAGCCAACCGAGACCTAAGTAAGCTTAAAACTAAAACCAATTAAAAACTAATTTCCTTACGCTAATTTTATATACAACAAAATATAACAAAAAGCAGTAACAAGGCTGAGAAATAATAAAGCAAAAGCAATGCCAAAATTACGTTCAATACATGATACCTTCCTCCCCGAAGAAAAAAACAAAAAAAAAAAATTTGTTCAGCAAAAATAACTTTTTTTTTTTTTCAACTGTGGTATAAACAAACCTGTAAGGAAAGAACAATAAAGAAGACAACCAATAACAGGCAAAGATACAATAATAGAACAATAAAACCTGAAACCAATTGTTGTTAAAATATCAATAATAGAATATACCATGAGAGAATAAACAAACCAAACAAACGCTTTATATAGCTTACCATTATTTTAAAGCTCAATGATAATACCATACTCTGAACCCAAAGTCAAAGCATGGCAAAGACAGACATAACATAATACCAATAATTTAAACAGGATCATAACAGTCACAAATTCTCAAATCTAAGGAAACCATCTTACCTAGCTTAACCTAAATAAACTTAGACACACACAGGCATACAACTTAACCTACAGCACACCAAAACAATATAGTTCAAAGAGTCATATAAATAAATTCAAATCAAAATTCTTAGTATACTGGGGGCACAAATCAATCATTTGTTAGGAATCATGAACCATTATAACATACAAGAGTGCCCCACACCACTCATAGAAACCTTACAGAAAACTTTACTAAATCTACAAAACAACTCTTGAAATATTACTTAAACTATACAATACGTTCAAAAAGTAATTTTTTTCATACAACCTAATTGGAGAAACGCAGGGCAAGCACCACTAAGTCCTAGGAAAGGGCGCAGCCAAGGAATTTTATTGTCTGTCCTTTTACGTGTTTTAATAATTAGGTTGAATTCCTGCAGAAATAGGGCCCAACGCAAAATCCTCTGGTTGGGCTCCCTTCATCCGCTCGATGAAAACCAAAGGATTGTGGTCCGTCCAAATCTCAAGCCGGAAAAGAAAAATAGTCACATAAGGTTTGAAATGGTTAAGAGCGCGACCAAAGAAAGAGCTTCCTTTTCAATGGTGGAGTAACGCCTTTCCGCCGCCAGAAGCTTCTTACTATAGTAAGATACAGGATGAACACCGTCTTCCTTCCGTTGGAAAAGGACCCTCCAATCCCGACATCACTGGCATCTACCGCGATAATAAAAGGTTTCTGAAAATCTGGGGAAGTCAAAATCAGGGTTAGTAATTAGCACCGATTTAAGTTTATTAAAAGATTCTTTCACACCGATCAGACCACAAGAACCTTTTTCCCCTTTTTCTAATAAAGTAGTAAGAGGCTGAGCAAGATTTGAGTAATTACGCACGAAACGGCGGCTAATAACCCGTCATGCCCAAGCACCCTTCTTACCCCTCTAAACATTACTTGGCCTTTTCAAACTTATAATTGCCTCGAGATTAGCTTGTTTGCGGAGCCACCTGACCCAAACCAACCTCGTGACCCAAATAACAAACCTTGGCCTGGCCCAATTCGCACTAGCCAAATTAACAACAAGTCCTGCAGACCTAAGGGCTTCAAAACCTTACGTAACTTAGCATGTGGGTATCCCAGTCATTACTATATACTACCAAGTCATCGATATAAATTTCCGTTCCTTCCAAACCACAAATTACCCTATTCATGAGCCTCTGAAAAGTACAAGCTGCATTTTTCATTACCAAATGGCATAACCTTACACTCGTATAGGCCAAATGGAGTGACAAATGCTGAGATTTCACGAGCTCGATCGGATAATGGAACCTGCCAATAAACCTTTCAAAAGATCCAGCTTAGTAATAAATTTTGGCAGAACCAATCCGATTTCCAAACAATCATCAATACGATGGGAGTGGAACTAATCATTTTTAGTATTTTTGTTCACTTTGCGGTAGTCCACGCACATGCGGAACTGACTGTCTGCTTTTTTTTTACTAATACAATAGGAGAACTCCAGGACTCACAGATGGTTGAATAAGTCATGCTTCAACATGTACTCTATCTTCCTTACTGACCAAATCCAATTTTACTGGGTTCAGCCGGTAAGGACTTTGGCTTCACAGGGAAGCACCACCTACATTAACATCATGATTTAAAAATATTTGTTCTACCTGGAGCATCCTGAAAAAGTATCTGAAAAGGAATAAATTAAGTTAAGCACATCCTTCCGTTTGTCAACATCTAAATGATCTAAACTACTTTTTCAACATTTTCCTTTCCAAATTTTGCATCTATTTCACCCAATGCATCTGAAGGAACCTGACTACCCTACTCATCAGAGTCCTCTGGAGGCCATCCACTACCACAGACACAGGCTCATACACGATCGCTAATGGATCACCTTGCTTGTACCATGATAAGGTTTCAGCCTGTTAATGTGAAATATTCTACACTTACGGCTGGAACCGGGGGCCTCAATTTCATAGTTAAACTCTGACAGTTTCCTCAGAACCTTCCAACCAAGGGCCCTATATCTTGATTCAAGAAAACTATCTGGGTCCATACTCAACACCAGCACTAGCTCCCCAGGTTTCAAATGAACGTACCTTTACCTTTTTGTCAAAATTACCTTTCATAACTGACTGTGACCGTTCCAAATTTTCCTGGCAAACTTCCCAAGCACTAATCATTTTGCCCTTCAAGTTTCTTCCACAAACCTTCCAACTTTTATTTCACCCTTCCGGTTTGATTCGAGCATTTCAAAAACAATTTCCAATGGACCCGCGAACCTTGTGCCCAAATACCAACTCAAAAGGAGT
This sequence comes from Macrobrachium nipponense, assembly GCF_015104395.2. Lineage (NCBI taxonomy): Eukaryota > Metazoa > Arthropoda > Malacostraca > Decapoda > Palaemonidae > Macrobrachium > Macrobrachium nipponense. The sequence goes on from NC_061096.1 coordinate 2,275,826, forward strand.
CTACTCCAGTAGAAGAGTTTAGGGTGGCTCCTGATAGCAAAGCGGCAAAAGGGAGGGCTTTGTTTGTCCCAATCACTAACCATTATCATAACAATGTTCTTCAGGACAGACTTGAGGGTTTGGTGAAATCTTTCCACCACACCTTGACTCTCTGGGTGATAAGGTACGCTGGTAATGTGGCTGAATGGCCAGTTCAGCACACTTACCCCTAAATACCTTACTCCGTGAAAATTCGTCCCGCAGTCGGTCTGAATTACACGAGGGAGACCATACCTGGAAAAGAAATCAATAAGTTTTTCGAAAACAACTTTGGAAGTAATACGCCTCATAGGTATAGCTTCAGGAAAACGAGGGGCTCTATCCATGATAGTTAATAAATATACGAAACCTGGTTTTAGTCTTAGGTAAGGGACCTACAACATCAATTACTAACTCAGAAAATGGTTCACCTATGGCAGTATGGATGCAACGGGGCTTTAGGGATCCCCTGATTAGGTTTACCCATAACCTGACAAGTCTCACATTCTCTGATAAACTGCTTCACACTCAATTTAATTCCGGGCCACCAAATACCTAGCCAAGCTGTGGAAAGTTTTTAACACAAACCCAAATGACCTGAAAAAAAAATTGGTATGAGCTAATTCCAAAATAGAATTTCTGAATTGAGAAGGTACCACAATCTGTTCCACTCTACCAGTTTTATTCAAATTATCAGATGCGGGACGACTAAACCTATATAATAAAGCCCCTTACAACTCCAAACCTAGGTTTAGTCAGATCCTCAACATCGCCCAAGTCAAAATTAAACTCATCTTTTGAGCTTTAATAAAAGCAGCTCTGTTCCAATCAAGTTTCATATCATTAACTACAGTATCATTACCACTACTCTCTACTGACCCGGGCCTTACTACATCTAACTCTACACTACTTAACATTAAGTCATCATCATTATCCACATCAAGTAAACTAACAAGCTTTTTGCTGCAGACCGAGTAATTGCAGCCACGGGACTAGCATTTACAGATAATAAAGGGAAAATCTCCCGTCCTTCACTATCCAGCATATCATTTCCCAGGATACCATCAATACCTGGGATAGGTAGACTATCCACCACAGCCAACTCAGTGATGCGATCATACCCTGGAAAAGACATGCGGACATTACCAAAGGTGCCGACACAACGAGTCTGGGAAACCTCCAATAATACAAAATTTCCAGTATATATCTCAGAACCATTCAGTGCCCTCTTCATGACCAAACGACCGGGCAGAACCGGTGTCCCTAAAAAACTTCACCTGGACACACAAGAGATCAAAAATCAATTTTCCAGGCCATACATATTTGTCATATTTGAGTCACAATTGAGGATTAGGAACATCAGACTTACTACTATTTCCTAAACTACCACTATCTACTACAGATCTGTCTACAGAACTACTACTTCTAACATTTGACCTATCATTAACTAATGCTACAGGACTTTGATTATTACGCTCTAGGTACCGCCTACGAGCATTACACTGGCTTTGGAAATGTCCTGGCTTATTACACCAGAAACATGTTCCTCTACGGCCTGATCCTCTGTTTCTGTTATTATTTATCCTGTTATTTCCCCCATTTGGGAAGTCTCTATTAACAAAAACTCTAGGGGGAGGAGGACCTCCTTGGACTCTACCCATATCCCTACCACCTGAAAAGGAATTAGTGACATTAATATTCTTAGAGATATTGGGAGTCAACAAGGGGGGTTCAACTCTCCTACCACCACTATGGGAGCGAGATGAGGGGTTGATTCAAGACCTTATAATTAAAATTGCCACTACCTGAACGGTGAGTCAACACAAACTCATCTGCTAATTGAGCGGCACTACTCACTTTCATGGCCTTTATACCTACTCAGGTGGACCCTTAACTCCCTGCTACAGGCCTTCTTAAACTCCTCAAGGAGCATCAGTTCGCGTAACGCAGCGAAAGTAACTACCTGACGACTTTTCAGCCAGTCGTCGAACTGTTCCTCCTTGACATGTGCAAATTCTACGAAGGACTGTGCAGGGTGTTTCACATAGTTCCGAAATCTGAGGCGGTAGGCCTCAGGGACCAGGTCATATGCTTTCAAAATCAAGCTTTTGCACTTTTTTTTGGTAGTCCCGGGCTACTCCCTCCTCCAAGGCATTGTATACCCGAATTGCCTTGCCCACTAACCTACATTGGATTAGAACCGTCCACATCTCTGTGGGCCAGGACAATCGGGTGGGCCACACGCTCAAATGCCTTTAAGACTCAGGGACATTTTGTTCATCAAATACTGGCACTAATTTAAGTGCTGCACCTAGATTGAACCTATCCTGAAAATTTATTTTAGGGGAACTGGCCATATTGGTCCCCTGTAACCTTGCCATCTGCAAATTAAGGTTAGCCATCTCCAACTCATGTCGCCTTGCCCGCTCGTTCTCCTCAAATTCAATCTTCCTTAACTCAATTCTTTTTGAAACATTAATTTGTATTCCACCTCCTCCTTGGAGTCACCCAAAGCATTAACAGGGGCCAGGGTTTCAACTGGCACAGAATTAGGGGGGGGGGTGCAAGAAAGGATTATTTTGACACATTAAGTAAGTTTGCAGGACCCTTATAAATGGTACCTGTAAGAGGGTGGGGGATCCTCGAAACAGGGTTAGGCCAGCTCTCACACTCACACTATCCTCTTCCAAATCATTATACTACCTTCACCAATACTATCCATATCACTCTCCCTATCACTAACTAAATGCTCAGCCTCTGCTAAGTCCTGGTTGACCTTATCCCTAACTGCCACCAATATTTCCTTCTTAGTGTCCACTGACTTCAGTGGAACACCCAACCACTTAGCAACACTCAATTAAAATGCTTTTTTGTTCAACACTGGTAAGTGCTTAAGGCAATCAGCCGACCCCAAAAACCAAAAATCAGCTGGGGTCAAAAATAAACTCTTCCATTTTTAACAAATAATTCAGGGGGGAAGGCAACACTATCAAAACAGTAACAAATACTGAAGCGTCCACCTGAGTGTCGCTCCACTGACCAAAATACCGGATACCCCGAGCTCTCTATCCTGTCACGGTCGCCAATATGTTATGACCCTTGTTTGGGCGGGGTGCAAGTTCTTTTGGCACAAGAATAGAGAGGACAGGTGATCTTACCAAGTATCCAGATAAATTCAGTCAGCGGAGACAAAAACACACAGGAAAAACTCAACAACATTTATTAACAATCAAAGCAAAAAAAATTAAAGTCAGCCTTGTGACTATACAGGACACAGCTTAGTCCTTACTACTCCCGTAGGATTCCTAAACACTAATATTAACCCTAGACAGAAAATATTGAGAAATACTGCATAAATTAGCAAAATGGGCCCAACACCAACATAAATATAAACCAATACCTATAACTAAACAGATAGGAAAGAAGTAATGAGACCAACAGGGGGAAAACTTAATTCTCCTACCTACCTTATAATAAAACTAAATCTTAAATAAAAAAATATCAAATATATTAATAGATATATAATACCCACAAGAAATAACGAAAATTACAGCATCACTCGTGACAAGATATACAAAAATACTTGGCATATATATATATAAATACAAAGAGGCAATAAGAAATGCCAACAGTCTCGAACGACTCACTATACGAAATAAATAACAAAAATAATACTCGGGAAGAGCTCCTCACACTGAATAAGGGCTGAATGGATTGCACAAACGAGTCAGGCTAAACAGTCGCCTTGCTGAAAGCCGAAAATACAAGGGAGCCGTGATCTCTTACACTCTCTGGGACAATGGCCACGTACCAGGTGAAATACTCAGCTATCTGAAGGGCGGTGCAGCCTTGCACAAGGTCCACTAATACCATGGGGAAGGAGTCTGTCGGCTGCTCCCGCCAAAACCAAAACACAAGGGATATTCCCTATCCTGGTAGGCAACCGCCCTACTTGCAACCTTCAACGGGCCCTCAATGATGCCCCCACCGCTGCAGCTCAGAAGGAAGTCGTAGGCAAACACAGTGATGTCCCTCCCACGTCCACTCTGTCGGGATCCAGCGCCGATATCAGAGCCCGCAGGAAAGTACACACAGTAAGGGGGTAAGTCACCGCAGATGGCCGAAATGCCCCTGCGCCTTCAATACTGACGACGACAAATCCTTCGAAGTACGATTAAGAAAAATATGCCAGCTGCACAACCATGCGGGGAGAATAGCGAGCCCGAACTGTTTTCGGGAAAAGTTGTGCTCCTCCAATATCCTCACGGTGTCCTTTTCACCAACCACCCGAAAGATAAACAAAACAAAAAAAACTAGCATTAATAAGATGCTCACAAACATTTAACAAGCGGGGAGGAGGTTTAACAAGCAGTTCGCTTGACGCTCAGCCGAGACCTAAGTAAAGCTTAAAACTAAAACCTTAAAAACTAATTTCCTTACGCTAATTTTATATACAACAAAATATAACAAAAAGCAGTAACAAGGCTGAGAAAATAATAAAGCAAAAGCAATGCCAATTACGTTAATACATGATAGTTGGTTACCGGTCTTTGGTCTTGTTTTTGTTTCTGTATGTGTTTTTTTTAAATTCTGTGTTGTAATTTGTAAATTTTTTTGAATTTTAGAGTAATTTTTAAAGTAATATTGAATTAATATTTAAAGTAATTTTATTTATCGTCTGACAAATTCCCTGAGGATGTAATGAAATTGTTACAAAACATAGGAGATAAAGAATTATAATGAATTACAAGGTTTCCAAGGGTCCACCTACACGCTGATGTGTCCTACTGGCTGTCGTCTTCCTCTGTCTCCTGATACTTCTACCGGACTGTTTTGAGTTGGGAACTGTTATCGCCGACCTCCCGCCACTCCCCCCTTTTTTAATGTGGATCTCTGTAGCTTCTTTTATGCTTTTCTCTTCTTACTGCAAGTCAGATCGAGAGGATTTAACCACTTTCATCAATTTATACGCCATAGATACGGAGCAGACCTTGTACTTAGGAACACCCCAGAAAAAACAGAGAATTTAACATTTTGATGGTGATTGGAGTAGTAATGAACAAAAGAGGCAATGTCAGTCGATTTCCGAAAGACTAAGAAGGGGAAATTTCCATCATTTCTATGAACAGTTACATCAAGAAATTTCAAATTACAATTTCTTTCTTCCTCTACAGTAAATTTTATAGAAGGAACCAAATTATTGAGATTGTTAAAGAATTCCTGGAGATTTTCGTGAACTAGCCAAATACAGAAAATAATATCCACATACCTAAACCATATATCTTTTTGGGGCAAAATTCTTGGTATGAGTTTTGTCTAAAAATATTCCATGTAAATATTGAAAAGGTCATGAGATGAGGGTTTACCCATAGCCATGCCAAACTTTTATACAAAAAAACTCCCCATTAAAACAAAATTTACAATCTTTGATACATAACCTTATGAGACTAATTAGGTTTGCTACAGTTAAGGGAATATCATGACGTTCGAATTCATTCGTGTGAGAGATGTTTCCTACCAAAGGTGCAAGAATTTGGTTAGTTTTACATAAATATAAGCAACAAATTAATATATTGTGTTTTTACATATTTTGGACTAAATGGATACGTTGTAGTTTCTGTCAGGGTTAAATCTGTGTTTAAGTTTGTGACCATGCGATATCCGATAATCCTGGATTATCTCTTTGCTTTTTACCCTTTTATATATATAATAAAAGGAGCCCATAATAACACCAAAATATAGAGAGAAAAATACTATATTTCAGAGACTGCTGTCTCCCCCTTCAGTAGATGAATGAGAAAAGTTTACAGGAAAAGTTGTATTTATACCAAGAGATCCATCCCGCTGATAATCTTCCTTTAAGCTTCTTAAGCGTTGGTTGAATGAAAATCTTGTCGATCATATCTGAATCCCATGCTCCTTTTGAGATGTTCATTTCCTGCCTCTATTTAATTTAGGCCGATTCCATCATTTGACTCTTGTACCGACAATTGCTGCTATAAATTATACGTGCTTTGTGAATTGCTTTCTCAAATATATGGTCAGGATACTTTAAAGACGAAAGTTGCTTACGAATTAGTTCAAATTCTTTTTCCAGGAAATCTGGGGAACAAATTCGTATGGTTCTTAAGAACAGGTTGCTGGCTACACCTATCTTGATAGCAATGTCGTGATAGCTAAAGCAGCGAATGTATGAAAGTGAGAACGTTGGTTTTCTGTATATGGTAAATTTGTATTCTGTCATGTCTCTGATTATCAAAACATCAAGAAAAGGAATTTTGTTGTCTGTTTCCCATTCAACTTTAAATTTGACGCTGGGCACTAATGCGTTTAATTTTGAAAGGAATTCATTAAAATTGCCCCATCAATCATCCCAAAATGTTAGAATATCATCTACACATCTCATCCACAGCATGTTTTTGGGTTTTATTGCATTTATTACTGTAGTTTCAAAGTATTCCATGTACAGATTGGCTAAAATAGGACTTAAAGGACTATCCATATTACACCCGAATTTTTGCTTATAGAATGATTCCCCGAATGAAAATATGTTATTAGATGCACATAATTCAACTAACTTCATTATTTTGTCGAGCGCCAATGGGAAATGATCTGAATAGGGGGATAATTTTTCTCTCAAAAACTGGTACTTTTGTGAATAGGGAAACTACGTCAAGGCTTAAAAGTTTTATGTTGTGAAGTGGTATATGTGCTTCTCTGAATTTGTGACAAAAATCTTCCGAATGTTTAATGTGACTGGGAGAAAAAGTGCCTGAAAAAGTGGAAAGCTCCGGCACATGAAATGATGGGTCTGAATGGAAGATTGCCTTTGTGAGTTTTGGGAAGGCCATAAAAGTACGGTGGTTTAAGATTAATTACTTTAAATTTATCTAATAGTTCAATATTCTTTTTGTCTTGGCGAATTAATCTTACTTTTCGAAAAAAATTCTTTGGGGACGTTTTGGAGGGGATTTTTCGTCAGTTTGACGTAAGTGTTTGTGTCGCTAAGGAGTTCGTTGATTTTGTCGAGGTAGTAGTCTTTGTCCATTATTACGATTTGGCTGTCTTTGTTAGATCTACTTATTATAATATCTAACTTTTTTAGCGAGTGGATGGCTGTCATAAATCTATGGGGAACAGGATATTTCTTATTTAGGTCAGTTAAAGCATTTAGTAACACTCCTTTTAAACATATCTCTTCACAGCTGTAGTTTTTGTCGGATATGAATTTATCAAAAGCCACTATGAAGTCTAGATTGTTTTTGCGGTTTGGCATAAGGGCAAAGGATAAGCCTAGATTTAAAACTAAATGTTGATTTACAGTAAGGGGGGTGTTGGATAAGTTTAAAACTTTGTCTTGTTGCTCAAGATTATTCCATGCCCTATTGTTTATTAAGTTATTTAACTTGCGTAAAAGTCAATTGGAATGAGTCACAGTATTATAGGCAGCAATGCTGGAACAGAATGAAATCAGATACCTGTATATGTGGTCTGTAGTGAGGAGGCGAAGATTAGACTGATTTCTATATATCACTCTGTGTAGTACGAAGATGTCGTTTTTCGTGTTGGTGATTCTTTCCTCCAGGAAAATCTTATGAGAGAGAGGGAAGGGGTCCGATTGCAGAGTCCATCTCCTGAATCCGTACACTTTTGGTAGTACTTGTTCCTTGGGGCATTCTTCTAAAAATTGTTTTTGATTTTCCAGCCGGTGTAGTCTGATCAGTTCTTTCTCAAACATGCGAAAAACTGGCTTGACTTCTGGAAGTAAGTGAAGAATTGTGGAAAGGTGGTTGAATTCCATAATGGGCCGAAAATGACTGGTAAAAATGTTCTGTTACAACAGAATTCCATCTAATAAAAGGAGCCCATAAAAACACCAAAATATATAGAGAAAAATACTATATTTCAGAGACTGCTGTCTCCCTCTTCAGGTAGATGAATAAGAAAAGTTTACAGGAAAGGTGGTATTTATACCAAGAGATCCATCCAAAGGTAAGCCAATTTAGGTCACTCCCGCTGATAATCTTCCTTTAATCTTCTTAAAAGTGTTGGTTGAATGAAAATCTTGTCAATCACATCTGAATCCCATGCTCCTTTTGAGATATTTATTACCTGTCTCTCTTTAATAAAGGCCAATTCCATCATTTGACTCTCTTACCGACAGTTGCTGCTTTAAATTATACGTGACAAATTCCAGTTTATCCTATGGTTATGTTCATTTATATGGTTGAAAATAGCTGAGTTCTGTTGTCCATACCTAACTGACCATTTGTGTTGTATTAATCTCTGGGGAAGCAATTTTCCTGTAAATCCGATATAAGATTGGTCACAGTCCTGGCATGGGATTTTGTAAACGCCTGTGTCCTTGGGGAGATGTCTTTTGTTGGACGTTAATCAGGGATTTGGCTAAGGTGTTTGGGTAAGAAAATGCAAAAGGGTTAGATTTTCCGAGGGTCTGAGTCACCGTCTTAATCCTGTCCAGGTGTGGAATTTTTATTTTTTTGTTGGGTGTGTCTCTGGTTTTGTCTTTAGGGGGTCGGAGGAAATTATGTTTGCTTTGTGAATTGCTTTCTCAATTATATGGTCTGGATACACACACGCACACACACACACACACACACACACACACACACATATATATATATTTATATATATTATTATATATATATATATAATATATATATATATTATGTTATATATATATATATATATATATATATATATATATATATATATAATATATATATAATAATAATAATATATATTATATAATCATATATCATATATATATATATATATATATAATATATATATATATATATATATAATATATATATATATATATATATATATATATATATATATATATATATATATATATTATTATATAATATATATGTTAGATGTGATGTGCTGTGAATTTTTTGAAATGTGCAGATTCATTGTTTTTAACTTCCCAAGGAGACAGAGTCCAAGCGATAACCTTAAGAAAGCTGGGATGGTGTGACACTAAGAAGCTTACTTAAGCAGGTCAATGTTCGTTCTGTGGGTATGTGAATTCGTGAGGGCTTGTTCAAGGTGCCTTTGAAAACTGGCTGTGACCAGTTAATTGGGGTGTTGACGAAGAGTGGGAATTCATCTGTAAGTGTACGAGCTATGTCCGTTCATAACGGCAGGTTTTAGGCAGAACGAAGGAGACGGCTGCCTTGGGGAGAAAGAGCCTGGATGGCTCTATAATGTATATTTATTTAAGTGATTTTCCAAGCTGTAATGGGTAAGTGTTATTATGATTTAGCCAAAGGGATGGCTTGTTTTGATATCTTGTAAAGATGTTCTATTTCATTTAATCTTTGGCTTTGTCTTTACAATTGTGTGTGTGCTCACTAGTGCGTTCTCCTGTCTTTTAAACAGGCGGTTCTAGTGAGGGGGCCGAGTGTCCTAGTGAGGGGACTGAGTGTCCTAGTGAGGGGACTGTATTTTGCAGAAGAGATAATTGGTGTGACTAATTACTGATTTAGACATTTAAATACCGGGGGGGTTGTCTGTGAGACTTGAACTATTATCATTCCATTAATTACCCTGTAAGAACATGAATTATTCAACTAGCACTTTGCTTTGAATAAACGTATATATTTTTGTAGCTCCAACTCTAATTTAATGACCTGATGGAATGGAGAGAGAGAGAGAGAGAGAGAGAGAGAGAGAGAGAGAGAACAGAGACAGAGAGAAGGCTATGCCTGTGATCACCTTGAGAGAGAGAGAGAGAGAGAGAGAGAGACTGAGGGTTACCAGTTCGCCTAACGCACTGGCTAAACGCATACCAAATATAAAATAGTGGGGGGGGGGGGGGCGATGCCCTTCGCTGTTAATATATATATATCTATATATATATATATATATAGTATATATTATATTATATATATATATATATTATATATATCATATATATATATACATATATATATATATATCTAATATATATATATATATATATATATATATAGATATATATATTAACAGCGAGGGCGTCGGCCCCCCCCCCCCCCCCCACTATTTTAAATATTTGGTATGCGTTAGCCAGTGCGTTAGGCGAACTGGTAACCCTCAGTCTCTCTCTCTCTCTCTCTCTCTCTTCAAGGTGATCACAGGCATAGCCTTCTCTCTGTCTCTCTCTCTCTCTCTCTCTCTCTCTTTCCATTCCATCAGGTCATTAAATTAGAGTTGGAGCTACAAAAATATATACGTTTATTCAAAGCAAAGTGCTAGTTGAATAATTCACGTTCTTACAGGGTAATTAATGGAATGATAATAGTTCAAGTCTCACAGACAACCCCCCGGTATTTAAATGCCTAAATCAGTAATTAGTCACACCAATTATCTCTTCTGCAAAATACAGTCCCCTCACTAGGACACTCGGCCCCCTCACTAGAACCGCCTGTTTAAAAGACAGGAGAACGCACTAGTGAGCACACTCAGACCCTAGGAAAATCTAACCCTTTTGCATTTACTTACCCAAACACCTCAGCCAAATCCCTGATTAGCGTTCAACAAAAGACATTCCCCAAGGAAACAGGGGTTTATGAAATCCCATGCCAGGTCTGTGACCAATCTTACATCAGATTTACAGGAAAATCACTTCCCAAGAGATTAATACAACACAAACGGTCAGTTAGGTATGGACAACAGAACTCAGCTATTTTCAACCATACAAATGAACAGAACCATAGAATAAACTGGAATTTGTCACATATAATTTATAGCAGCAATTGCCGGTACGAGAGTCAAATGACAGAATTGGTTAATAAAAGAGAGGCAGGTAATGAACATCTCAAAAGGAGCATGGGATTCAGATGTGATCGACAAGGTTTTCATTCAACCAACGCTTAAGAAGATTAAAGAAAGATTATCAGCGGGGGTTAATTAAATTGGCTTACCTGTGGATGGATCTCTTGGTATAAATACCACCTTTTCTGTAAACTTTTCTCATTCATATACCTGAAGAGAGAGACAGCAGTCTCTGAAATATAGTACTTTTTTTTTCTCTATATTTTGGTGTTTTTTATGGGCTCCTTTTATTATAGATAATATATATATTAATAATATATATAATATATATATATCTATATATATATGTATATATATATATGTATATATAATTATAAAGTATAATAATTTTTTTTTTCTTTGGATGTAATTATACCCGCAGAGTAGATTCGAGTATAATTTACATCCAAAGGAAAATTGTAATATATATATATATATATATATATATATATATATATATATATATTATTATATATATATATAATATATATATATTACAATTTCCTTTGGATGTAAATTATACTCGAATCTACTCTACGGGTATAATTTACATCCAAAGAAAAATTGTAATAGTTCTCCTAGCCTAAACATGTTTTTCAACCAACCTACGCCTTTCACCGGTAAAGAACAATAGTAACGATAAAATCTTATTACCAGAGGATGTTGGATTCCATGAGGTTCCCATCGTAGAAGCGACTCGCCTGTCAATCATGTTTCAGTTACTTACTATGCATTTTTGGCAAAAATAGTGTGTTTTTCTTCAATATCTCCCATACTATTACTTGATCAGAATAGTACTTTGACACAGCACTCTATAGACCTCCCCCTAATTTTTGATACTATAATGCATTTTCAAATCCCGTTAATTAAGGTGTTTACTCTTGTCCCAATAAAGCCTAAGCCAAGTGAATCGGGTAAGTAGGTAAAGCAAATTCGAATACCTACACTCCCCCGTCCCCCCCCTCTCCTTCCCCCTCTGTCTTGACCCTCCTCCTATCCCACCAGTAACCCCCTTTCCTAGTCTCTCCGGCGTCGCTTACTCTACCTTTTCTCTAACCTGTTAGAATTGAGATGTTGGATTCTTGTTATAATTCTTATTAAAATTTCATGATATTGTTGTATTTCGTCAGGGTGTATAGGAGTTTATAGCCTTTATCCTATTTATCCAACTTGATGAACCTGCCCTAAGGGCTTCTTAAATCCTTAAAGTTTCGTGCGATATACGGCTACGACATGGAAAGATAACCAAAATTAAATTTCATAATACAGCTTAAGACTCACCATACATTTACAAGAGATTCAGATATCTAAAGCCAAGCTTAATCCCTTTTTTAAGGTGGAAACAGCAAAAATTGCAATGAACAGTCATGCAAACGTTATCTTTATCTCATGTATCTCCAATCTGCATTCCCTTTCGTTTTACTGCTATTTTTCATAACTGGGCTACCTTATCTGCTGGTGCCCCTGGTATCAATAACTAATAAGACAAAAATAGTAATAATGATAATAGTTGTAATGATAATCATGATAAAGATGTTAATGATAAGAGAAGCATGATAAAAGTTTATCTGTCTGACTGACTCTCTCTCTCTCTCTCTCTCTCTCTCTCTCTCTCTCTCTCTCTCTAATGTGAAAAATAATTATCACCATCAATTGGAAAGTAAAGGGAACAATTGAACAAAAATCACACAAAAATTATTCATAATCGTCATCACTGTTAAGGAACAGATCATACTCATCATCACTGTTTATGGTGATGATTATAGGATCTACAGGTCTTTGGATGTTATCATTTGACCATTATGCTTTCTAGAAGGCTCTGGACCGTCTTATTGCACCGTCCCACACTTCCCTTGTTGCACTAACCTTCGTTTCCTCTATTCCGGCCTGTAAATCTGCCCGAGTGAAACGTTGCATGAGGAACGCACGCGTTTTTTTCATAAAGCCCCAGACCTGCTCAAGAGCATTGAGCTCAGGATGAGCAGGTGGTAGTCGGACGACTTCATGTCCCCATGAACGGATGATGTTGTCAATGATGGAAGAAGTTGGGAGGTGAGCCAACGAACTAAGAGGTCGGCATTCATTTCGCCATGGTAGTCACCAGTTTTGTTTTTGGTAGGAAAACACAAGAATGATTCCTCAATGAAACCATCTTCTGTGCCTGCAGCAACAAGCACAAAACGCTCCCCTCCTCCAGGGGGGACCTGCCAACTGTAGGTGGCACTTGTCATGGACTGTGTGGCATCAACCCACTCGCTGCTAGGATGCCTCCTAGTGGTGAACCATGTTTCATCGATGTGTACCACCTTTCTCCCCTCCTTCCGATATTCATTAAGTGCTCGGTGAGTGCGAATGCGCCAGCACACCATATCAAGAGTTTCCTTTTTGACAGACATTTTCCGTTGTGTGGTCTTATAGCAGAACCCTATGTTATTTAGTAATCGCCACACTGATGATTCTGATGTTCCACCTGGGATGAAGCCGTTGTCACGTAAACCCTGTGTCAGACATTTAATGGTGAATGTGTTTTTCTGAGCGAATTCACCATGTACATAGCGGCGAATGGCACCGATAGCAAAATTATGAAAGGCACTTGGTGTGGGTGTCAGGGTACCATGTGTCGTTGACGGGTAATTGTCTGTTCCAGATGGTGCTGTTCCCATACTTCGCTGTAAAAGGGAATGCACTGTCGTCGTCTTCATGCCCATGACGTCTGCAATACGATCATAAGGCCTGTGTGGAAAACACAATAGCTGTAGAATACAAACAGAATTATACTGTGACACAAAAAAATATAGTATTTAAAACTATGATAAAAAATCTACGAACTACATAATTTGTTGGATTGATATGCACAATCACACACACACACACACACACACACACACACACACACACACACACACACACACACACATATATATATATATATATATATATATATATATATATATATATATACATAAGGAGTGTTATTCAGTAATATGCATGTGTTTCTTATGCCACATTGTGTTATTGTGTGTGTCCAACAAACCTGAAGCTTCTCTTACCTGTTAAGACTAATCCTTAGTTTATTGTTAGCTTGTTCCATTTTGTATATGGAATGGAGCGTAATGCAAATCAAAGTAACATGTCAGTCATGAATATGATGGGAAACCCTCCTCAGTCAAACAAACACTGAGACAACAAACTGCTTAGGCACAAACCACAGCAGATACCCAAACTACGATAGATAATGGTTAAGTGAGCCAATACACCGTAAAATTTTCAATCAACTTATACAACACTTGATTACATTTACTCTCCCTTTCAAGGAGGTAAAGCCAATCAATCCTGCCTTTGAAAACGTGTTTCATTATTTTTACACAGTTAAAAGAACCTTAACGAAACCATAATTCGACCTTCTTGACTTCCAAAACCAAGCTTTATTTTCCCTGTTACTTTTTTTACAATCTTATCATTATGGATTTTCGAATGATATCCTTGTGATGGCAAATATATCAGAAAATACCAATGTTAAAGGAGGATATTATGGAAAATATTAGATAAGAGAAGGGAGGGAGAGCTAAGAGAAGTAGGGAGAGTAAAGTGAGGGAGAGTAAAGTGAGGGAGGGTCAGCATACGGTCGATTGTTTAACAAACTTACCAAAAAGATTTGGCTTTGGCTTTACTAAGACAAGAGTAAACACCTTAATTAACGGCATTTGAAAATGCATTATAGTATCAAAAATTGGGGGAGGTCTATAGAGTTCTGTGTCAAAGTACTATTCTGATCAAATAATTATTATGGGAGATATTAAAGAATAACACACTATTTTTTGCCAGAAATCCATAGTAGTTAATCTCTAACGGTTAGTTAGAAGTAACGGTTGAGGCTGATTTTTTATTCTTACCTTAAGTCGAAACAACTATTACAAGTACATGTTAAAGACTACTAAAAGATTAATGCTAGAGAACCTGCCATTGCAATGAATATAACATGTTCAAATGAGGGATTATTTTCTCCCTCCATTCTTAAAAGTTCCTTATCAGTGACTGCTCTATTGAAGTTATAGCCTCAAAGAGAGCCCTGTTTAGTTGAATTTGAGATCTTGCGTAATAGGGCAGAGATAAGTGACCAAAGACAAACAGTCTCTTTTTTGACTACTTTGTCCTTTCTAAGTGCCGTAGGATACACTGATATTCTACGTCTTTTTTCTCTGGGAAAGTCTTATAGCAAGGCATTAGGCCTATTTCCATTAAAACTCTCGTTAACCAGATATCTTAGCAATTACGGAGGAAACATGGTCAGGAAATCCATTGACTTTTAGTTGGTGGAACCCAGCTATAAATTTTTCAGGAAAATGTAACAGAAACAGTAACGAAGAACATGTTCACACACACACCACACACACACACACACACACACACACACACACACACACCCACACACTTATTGTTACTGCTTTCCGTAACATGCTATTTTTCTGGACTCCTTGAATGCTATATAAGAAACATCTTGCTTAGGTCATAAAGAAAAAGTAATTCTTTTTACATAAAAATTGTTGGTTTTTTAACATTCCTTTTTTCCAAAAGTTTTATTTGTCATGCTTCCAAAATGGCTTCACACATTGTGAAATTCTCGTCGTCTGAGCTTTGACTGCTAATTTTCATACGTTTTGTTCTATCCTGAATTTTTATTAAGTGGCTTTATGCACTGAAATTTGTTCTGGTGAAATTTTTTTTTTCTCGGGGTTGCATTTAAGCATTTAACTGAATTCCATTGTTTTCTGATCTAAAATTTCCTGATCAGTTTTATCTCACACTTTCATGCACTGCATTGGGCTACTTGGTAGCTTTTTTCTTTTTAATGTGCATCTTTCAAAACGTGTTTGAAGAATTGTTTTCATCCAATATTCCCTTCTGTATGAGATAAATAATTGATAAATAGAAGTACATTTGGTGAAAATAATGTTCAAAGTGTGGTTTGTATGAACAGAGCAAATATATTTATATTTTTTTATTGTATTTTGTTATCTGTAATCATATAAAATCCCTATCCTAAATTCACATCGTCCATATATTCATGAACATAGAAATACTTGCTAATAATTACCACGAATAATAATGACAGTATACGATAAAAAGGGAATACGCAAAAAAGAAAAAAAAATGGTTATTAAAAAATCATATTTGTGAAAAAAGATGCTACAAATGAAATGTTTCAGTAAGGATATTGTGACAGAATTATAAGCTTAACTGAGCAATTTTACAACAGCTTCTATTTTTCTTCAGCTTTCTCTTACATTACGATTTCACGTTGTATTGCCCATTTTTGCAAATATCCCGTGAAAATTCTCTTGAAATATTCATCACTTCTCAACATATACATTTTCAGATTGGTTAAAATCTTCTTATAACCAATAAACAACACAATGAAAATGCTTTGCTGTATAAACTCTAATACTGTTCGCCAGGGTTCCACGTTTTCCAGGCAATGAAACATTACTTATTCCCAAATTCTTTCGTTAAAAATACTAGTTCTAGAATAAAGGGCTTTTGCCACATACCAATTGTAGTGCCATCGTTAAAAGTCACTCATGATGCTGGGGAAAAATTCTGTTTATTTCACCGTGTTAATATTTGACTTTTCTTACTAATATATGGAGTGCCTCGAGAAATCATAACCCAGAAAGAACTGAGCTTATAACTAATACAGAAATTAGAGACTAAGTACCGAACCGAAGACACCAATGATTTTTCGAGGTGCTCCATATACTAGAAAAAAAAAGCCAAACATTAACACGGTGAAAGAAACAGCATAAGGAGATATATAAGAAATAAGCCGACTCCAAACACCATCATGAGAGAGAGAGAGAGAGAGAGAGAGAGAGAGAGAGAGAGAGAGAGAGAGAGAGAGAGAGAAGGCACTGGGTGCCGATGACGTGTCACCCTGACGTCATATAACACCAACCACAAGGTGGTGGGTTTCCGATACCGGAGCCAACTCCGACCTCCGTCCAGCAACACCGGTTATGCTTCAGAGATCACAACGCTTCCACGACAGATTTCGTCACCAACCCATGACTAATCAAAATTCAGCCTAATAACCAACCCAACAATTGTCAACATAACGCCTGCTGTAGATACCTCTAAGAACATTACTTATCTCAATCATTTACTTTAGTACTCTCATAGATGACCTCCAGTGCGCTGTCGACACGTTATAGGGAATATGCCAAAGAAAACAGAAACTAGATCACCAGTGACGTGCCGGTGAAAAGAAGATTGTAAGACGTATAGAGAAGACTCTGTACAAATAAAATGCTGTGGAAACAGTTATAATTTTCACGGCTACTGCCCTCAGAGGTCTCCTCAATAATTGTTATTATTGTTATTATTATTAGTCTATGCTGGAAACAGAACTTTCGAATATATTTTATTGAAAATAATGGCAGAATTTACAGAATTGATCTTATTCAGAATTTTATCAATTCTTCTAATGACTTGCTTCTCTGGTACACTGGTATTTCTAAGCAGCTGTCTGATGTTCATCATGCTTGCGGTCATCAACAGAATTTCAGGTTGGTGTTATCAGGTTCAGGGGGTTAGGGACAGGCTAAGAGTCGGCAACGGGTATTCAGGTGTCTCTTGCAGGTCGGGAAAGGACTTGGTTGTCAGGGGTCAATTCGTATTTCTTATGTTTCTTTCAAGTTTCTTAAGGATATGTACATGTTTCGGCCACCTCGTTTGGCCATCCTCGGGACGGAATCACTTTGTGCAATGAGCTACTTCAGTGTGATTCGTGCTATTTATTGCAATTGGGTGGTTTGAGGAGTCTGGTACCATATTTTCCATTAGGTGACATTTGCGGCGTCGTGTGTGATGTCATCAGGGGGACGGCTTCTGATTGGGTGTCCTCATTCTCATCGGTGATGGTGGAGGTCTTCTCGAAGGATGTGGTGTTAGGTCATCCTCAGAGTGAGAGCCTGTGTTTCGATCACCCTCAATATTTCAAGGGGCGACTTCAGGATGAAAGCTAACACATCTATCATGCTTGGGATCCCTTTGGTGTAATGGCTGTGGTAGGGAGTTGTCTGCTGCTCTTCTGATGATGATGGGGAGGAGGAAGGACTCCTGTGTGACATGCATTTTGAGCTTCTCCATCTCTATGTGCAGAGCTTCGAGGATTTGCAGACATCATATATCAGGTGCTTGGTCAATATAATTTCTAAGATCCCGACGATGTCACTACGGTGGATCCTTTTATCATGTGCATTTCCTGCATGGTTGTTTTTTATACCTTGAGCGTGACAGGATATCCTCTTGGAGTGGTGCATCAGCATCATCCCAATGTAAGTTGCAAGGCATCCTTTGATTAGGCACTTAAATCTGTATATGAAATTTGTCCTCTTCAAGGGATCCTGCAGTAGGGAGGGGTTATTCTTCATGATAAGGCTGCATGTCCTCTTACTCCTGTAGAAGATGACTAAATTAATTGGCTTGCTGCTATCGGTCAGGGAGCTGTGGTTCTGGATTATTTCCTGTAGGGCTCGTTCATCTTCTTTATATCACTAATGGAAGGTTCCCTTGTAAAATAAATTAATCTTCTGCAGGAGGTCTGGGTAGGGTTCTTGTAAGTACGATTTCTCCATGTTTTTCCTGAAGACACTGGATGCTGCGGTTGGTGTGTCTGTTGTTCATGAAGACCTGGATTGCACATTCCATCTCCTTATGAGTATCTGTTTATGTCGAACAGTAGGAGAGAGCTCTTATGATGTAGGTGCTGATGGAGGAGACTTTATAATGCTCAGGGCACTCACTCTCGCCATTCAGGCACAAGCCCAGGTTTGTAGGCTTCATGTAGACCCTTGTGGTGATTGAACCTTCCTTCTGCTTGACCAGGACGTCCAAGAACGGGAGATGGTCATCACAGCTATGTTCGATAAAAAAATGCTGACAGCTCTAGGTGTGAAAGGCTTGTTTTATCTCCTTGATCTCCTCCGTTGTTTCTGCTTGGATGAAGGTGTCATTTATACATCTGACATATATAGAACACTTCCTGATGTTCCTGGAAGCTCGCTCCTCTACCATGGCCATGTAGAAGTTTCCTCTACCATGGCCATGTAGAAGTTTCCAAGCAGAAACAACGGAGGAGATCAAGGAGATAAAACAAGCCTTTCACACCTAGAGCTGTCAGCATTTTTTTATCGAACATAGCTGTGATGACCATCTCCCGTTCTTGGACGTCCTGGTCAAGCAGAAGGAAGGTTCAATCACCACGAGGGTCTACATGAAGCCTACAAACCTGGGCTTGTGCCTGAATGGCGAGAGTGAGTGCCCTGAGCATTATAAAGTCTCCTCCATCAGCACC
The DNA here is from genome assembly GCF_015104395.2 of Macrobrachium nipponense. Lineage (NCBI taxonomy): Eukaryota > Metazoa > Arthropoda > Malacostraca > Decapoda > Palaemonidae > Macrobrachium > Macrobrachium nipponense. Next base: position 2,295,021 of record NC_061096.1, read on the forward strand.
TACATCATAAGAGCTCTCTCCTACTGTTCGACATAAACAGATACTCATAAGGAGATGGAATGTGCAATCCAGGTCTTCATGAACAACAGACACACCAACCGCAGCATCCAGTGTCTTCAGGAAAAACATGGAGAAATCGTACTTACAAGAACCCTACCCAGACCTCCTGCAGAAGATTAATTTATTTTACAAGGGAACCTTCCATTAGTGATATAAAGAAGATGAACGAGCCCTACAGGATATAATCCAGAACCACAGTTCCCTGACCGATAGCAGCAAGCCAATTAATTTAGTCATCTTCTACAGGAGTAAGAGGACATGCAGCCTTATCATGAAGAATAACCCCTATTATGACACCATCAACTTGTACGTACATATGACCATGGTGGTTGACGAAGGGGGGCCTCCTTGTTGCAAATTTCAAGCAGCAAATGAAGGGCATGCTCAGGGATGTTCAGTGGGTCGGTGGAGGGGTCCCTGTAAATGTGGTCGAGGATCATTCCAATGGTTTCATCTACAGGAACATTGGTAAAGAGGGTATCAGACTCCTAAAGCCACCTAATTGAAATAAATAGTTCGAATCCCACTGCAGTAGCTCATTACACACAGCAATCCCATTCTGAGGTTGGTCAAACGAGGTGGCTGAAACATGCAGATGTCCTTAAGAAACCTGAAAGAAACATAAGAATTGCATATTAACCATTCACGACTATGGTCTATTCCCATTGCAAGACAACACCGCCAGTGAAGAGAATACTGAAGTAGAAACCTGGAGTAATACCAGCAGTGATGCCATACAGCCATTGGCCAATCAAAATTCAGCCTGCCGTGATGTCACACAGCCCCAATGATCAACAAGGTTGGAGCAGCTCAGATATCAAGTCTAGGGACTGGCTTCAACCAAAATTCAGTACCCGGAAGACTTACCCGCTGATCCCCTGATATAAAAACAGAAGGACTCCACACTAGCCACAGTCCCTCAACCCGTCTCTGGGTGAGAGGATGCCTGGAAGAGCTAGGCGAAATGTTGCAGAAGATATTCATTAATATAATTTTTGACATGCATTGTAATTGACTAACTGTACGGGGTTCGCACCACCTATTTCACTTACCTCAGTGAAACAAAATTTATACTTATACCTATATATGCTTTTACAATACCCAGCATAGGTGCGTTACACATAGTCTTAGTAACAACGAGAAAGCCGTTATCAGAAGAATAGAGAAGAACCTCTAGAAGATTATGCCACTTAAGTAGCAATAACCTTGAAGAAGAAGTATTATTATTATCATTATTATTATCATTGGCTGCATCGATTAAGTTAGTTTAACGTTTCACATTCACCATTCTAACATACTATTTATTTTACTGTCATAAACGGACGCTTACAAATGACGTTAACATTACACAATTATGCACGAGAATGCTGGAAAATATTGAATTGCTTATAATTGCCTTTTCAGATTATGCTTCCAAGCTTGGACAGTTGAAGAGAAAGGAAAACTTTGGTTGTTTATAATGAGAAAGAAAATTAAAATGGGCTAAATTGAAACCCTTTTTAACCATGCTGTATATATCAGTGATAGACAAAACAAGAATAAAGAAAAAACATGTTTCTAAATGGAAGGTCAAGAAATATAAAAAAAGTTATGTAGTTCGTACAAAGGATAAAGTTATAAACAAAACTTTAATGAAAATTCCTATATTAAGCTTGAATGAAAAACAGTTAAAAAGTACTTAAAGATTCGAAGAAGAAAAAGACAAATAACCGAAGAAACTAGTGTAAATACGAACGTCAAGGACAAAATACCTCAAATGTCAGTACTTAGCACAATTTCTAGAAAGAACGATAAATAGAAAGTGGCAGAGAGAACGCAAGGGGAAAAAGAAAGATTTTGGAGAAAAAGTGCAATTAATATTCCAAGAAGTGCCAAAGATATTTAGCTGACCTTCCACTGAAAATTAGCATTGGTATAACCAGACAGTTTGAGGATCGACAATACCAGCTGATCAACAGTAAGAGTCATAATAAGTTGTTATGAATATTTTTTCTTATTGTAATTGTTTTCTGCACTTCACCATGCGAACAATAATTCTTCTCTTCAATTAAGGAAGCAACCTCGCTTTTTTTTCAAACTCTCTCTCTCTCCTCCCCTTGAAGATTGATGTATACATAACTCATTAAGTGAAGTTGGTTGTTTAAATCCTGTAGACTTTTGCACTATTGTTTCTTCACCTTCTCACTATGAACTCTTTCCATTCTCTTCAATGGTCTATTTGTTATCTCTCATACCAACGTAAGATATCACTGTTGTCCTCTCTCTCTCTCTCTCTCTCTCTCTCTCTCTCTCTCTCTCTCTCTCATCTCTCTCTCTCTATATATATATATATATATATATATATATATATATATATATATCTATATTATATATATATATATATATATATATATATAATATATATATATATATATATATATATATATATATATATATATATATATATATATATATATATATATATATATAATATATATATATATATATTATATATATATATACTATATATATATATATATATATATATATATATATATATATATATATATAATATATATATATATATATATATATATATATATATATATATATGTATATATATATATATATATATATATATATATATATAAATATATATATATATATATATATATATATATATATATATATATATATATATATATATATATATATAAACTTATCTTCTTAAGACATCAACTTATCTTGTTAAGATACCCCAAATAAAAAAAAGAAAAAATACACACACATATATATATATATATATGTATATATATATATATAAATAGATATATATATATATATATATATATATATATATATATATATATATATATATATATATATATAAACTTATCTTCTTAAGACATCAACTTATCTTGTTAAGATACCTCAAATAAAAAAAAAGAAAAAAAAATCATAATCCCTCAAGTGGATAATTTACGAGAGATCACACGAACATTGGGCCACCCATAATCGTTCATCTTCACTTAACCAAATACATTCAGCAGAAACCAGTTTCTAAAAACACTGGGGTTTATGAAATCCCCTGTAAGGATTGTGATAAATCATGATATAGATTCATAGGTAAATCTCTCTTGGAGAGAGTAACTTAACATAAACACTCAGTTAGATATGGACAACATAGTTCGGTAATTTTCCATCATATACTACATAACACCAACCATACCATGGATTAGAACTCATCCCAAATTTTATACAAGAGCAGCTGTCGATACAAATGTTAGATGGCAGAATCTTCACTGATAAAAGAACTTAATCATAGGATCTACCCTCCCAATGGAGGCAGGGACTCCTTAAGGCAACAATGAAGCGGGTTAATTAAGACAATTAACAGAAGCAGCATCGGCTTAGTGGTGACCCCAGGCATCACCTAAGGCAATATTTCCTACAATATAATTTCGGCAAATTAACTCCTTAGGTCATTCACTACTTAATAAGGGTAGAAGTTAGTCTACCAAAATATATATTTGATTTTTTTAAACCTGGCAAACTTGCACTTAACTTGCACTTAGCAGCTTGTCGCTGATTGGATGAATGTCGTGTTGTCCGAATCCTCAGTTTTGTTTTCGCACTGTTTCAGAATTGTGATTATACAGCCATAGATTGAGATGAGAGCCAAAATATGTAATGTTATGTAAATACTAGTTGTAATAAACTTAAGTATTAAGAAGTTGCATACCAAATTATTATATAATAGTTAACAGTTATGAAACAACACCCTCCGAAGCTGTAGACTTGAAATATGTTTCAAACGCATGAACTTTAATGTTTAAATTTCTAGCTAGATTTTTATTGGTGGTTTGGAAAAAAGCAAAACGTATTTATTGTACATTGCTGATGTTGTATAACGCCTAAGAACAAAATACTATCGTAGAAAATGTAAGCTTTTGGGTGTGGAGGAGTTGAGAAAGGAACAGCCGGCGAGTTGTCGTCTGCACACACTGCCATCATCAATCAGCTTAGAATCGGCTATCGAGCAGTTGGCTCACTGTCGTCGATTTCACCTATTTCAGCCATGGCCACAAGAGACGATATGGAACAAAGCAGAGATGAAGGCACTTCAAACACCAGGCATATACATGCTGCTGGCAGTAGGCTTACCAGTCAGTGCCGTGATATAATAATGAATGTTTTTCAATATTTCACTTCACAGGGCCTTAGCAAGACAATGAAAGAAATCATTAAGGCGACAGCAACAGCAACAGGAACTCACGTTTCAGAGAGAACTATCTATCGCATCAAATCTGAGAAGATGAAATCTTCCGATGGTATAATGCATTCACCCTTGCCCCGGAAAAGGAATTCGACTATTGTTGATCATCTTGATAGTTTCGACAGAAAATGTGTTAGGAGAGAGATCCTATCCTTTTATAAAAGAGGAAACCTTCCTACATTAGCAAATTTGTTTGCTAATGTAGGAACCTCCTACTAATTTTACTGGCTCGAGAAGTTCCCTCTACAAAATAGTCAGGAATCTTGGTTTTAGGTACAAGAAAGTCACAAGCGGAAGAAAGATACTCATGGAGAGACAGGACATCATTGTAACAAGGAACAAGTAAGTATCTTAGAGAACTGAAGAGAAATCGAGAGAGTCCAAACCCACGACCGGAGGTATTCGTGGACGAGACTTGGGTGAACCAGAATCTCACCGTCGAAAAGTGCTGGACTAATGAAGATGGATCAGTACGACCGAAAACGAAGTCAGGCAGAGGCTCCAGGTTTGTAATAGTACACGCAGGAAGTGATGAGGGTTTTGTACCGGGAGCATTGCTTATGTTCAAATAAGAAAAACGGATCAAAGGGTGATTACCATGACTCGATGGATAACGAAAGGTTCAAAATGTGGTTAGAAGAACAACTTCTTCCTAATATCAAGAAGGAGTCCCTTATCATTATCGATAATGCTCCTTATCACTCTCAAATAATCAACAAGGTCCCGACAAGTAGCAACAGGAAAGCCCAAATCATAGACTGGTTGGTTCTAAATTACATTGACCAAGACCCTTCTGTTACAAAATTCGAACTTCTTCAGACTTTTCGGCGCAACAAGGAAATTCAAACGTACGTAATAGATGAAATTGCTGCTCGTTATGGCTATAAAGTGCTTCGTCTACCTCCTATCACTGCATTTTCAACCCTATCGAACTTATCTGGGCCCAAGTGAAGACAGAAATAAAAAAACATAATTCTAACAGTGACCAGTCTCTGAAAATTGTAGAAAAAATTACAAAAGAAGCAGTTGATCACGTGACGCCACAGCACTGGTAAACTGCTATAGAACATGTCAAGAGAATCGAAGAAGTGTATCGTGCCAATGATTCAGCATTTGATAAGTTACTTGATGAGTTTGTACTTGACTTGAATGATAGCACTACTGACGACAGTAGTGATGAAGATGCTCTGACACTGGACTAAAATTCTAGCTCTATTTCATGTTGTTATTGATACTTTTGTTACCATGATACTGATGATACTTTATTATCATCCATGACCCTGAATACTGTTATCGATACTTTTGTTTATATAATTCTGACGCCTTTAATTGATGTATCATTATTACTACTGTTATCAATACTTAGTTGTGATTCTTACTGTTATAATTTTTAATATTATTATTGACTTTTCTCTTCATTAATGCCATTATTGCCTAAAACTTGAAATTTAAGTTCTTTTGTTCCCCTGTACTATTGAAAACTGGTATAAGTTTATTAAGATGGAACAAAAGACAACAGAACAATTAACATTCTCAAATATAAGGGCTGTGCTCTTATTATTCATGAGGAGTCTTATGATTTATAAATATAATATAATTAAGGCTTATCTAAAAATACGATAGACGCCAGATAAAGAAAAACCAACTGTACAGGACATAATTGAAAATTTCTAGTTGAGGAACAGTCAATTTACTGTCATTTTATATAGTGTGTGGTACACCAGCCAGGAAATGGCATGAATAAATTCATTGTATGGAATTTGAGTTTATACATATCCTAAAACATTATTGACATTCCGTGGGTAGTACTTTTGAAATGCATAAAATGAACGTTATGATATATAAACATCTTTATTATTTTATGAAGACAAGAACACCACAACCCGCATTTGAACCTCCCGCTGAGAGTACGTCAACTTTCTGTCAAAACCAAGGCTGTTCCTCCCACAACTCCTCCACCCCAAATTTTCTGACAAGCTTACATTTCTTCGATAGTATTTTGTTCTTAGGCGTTATACAACATCAGCAATATACAATAAATATGTATTTTTTTAAACAACCAATGGCATGATTGCACTAAAAATCTAGCTAGAAATTAAATATTAAAGTTCATGCGTTTGAAACATTTCAAGTCTACAGCTTCGGAGAGTGTTGCTTCATAACTGTTAACCATTATATAAGAATTTGGTATGTAACTTCTTAATACTTGAGTTTATTACAACTGGTATTTACATACCATTACATAATTTGGCTCTTATCTCAATCTAAGGCCGTATAATCACAATTTTGAAACAGTTTGAAAACAAAACTGAGAGATTCGGACAACACGACATTCATCCAATCAACGACAAGCAGCTAAGTACAAGTTAAGTGCAACTTTGCTAGGTATAAAAAAATTGACTATATTTTTTTATAGTCCTTAGCTTTAAACCGGAGTGTTTCAACAGAATTTATTTACATACACATACACACACAGAGACATATATATATATATATATATATATATATATATATATATATATATATTATATATATATATATTTATATATATAAATGTGCCAAAAGCCCAAAAGGTTAGTTAAGTTTATTGGTAAACTTATATATTTTAAGACTAAATTCGTGCTTTGTTATATCAATATATTTTTTTTCATTTACAATTCGTTGCCCACAAGAAGGGGTATATAGAAAGACATAGCATAAGTATGGCAGCTCCTAGGATACTGAAAGATATAATTTAAATGTATGAACCAGTTGATGTAATATACTATGTTTTCGTTTTGAGAACCATTCATTCGGGTTTGTTTACCAGCTAACATTTAGTCCTTTATTCACTGTTTTCTTAGGAAACAGTTCTGCTTCTTCATATGATTTTTACTCTGACGATTTATTCAGATGCCCAGAGGTATACACTTTCCCAAAATGATCTACCAGATGTGAAACAATGCATTGGTGATTTTTCTCCCTCAGCAATAGGGAGTCCTAAAGGTGATAACCACCAAAGGGTTAAAATATATTTAAATGTGAATTTATGATATCTTAACAAAATATTCTTATATGGATAAAATTTAAAGATGTAAGTTTTTATCTGCCGAAAGAATTTTTCTTTTATCTTCACTACTTTTGGAGATATTAGCATTTGAATGGTGTTAGGGACAGGCTATGGTGGGCCGCCAAAAATGCAATAATCAAAACTTTTTTTTAAATGTGAATTTATGATACCTTAGAAATAAATCTTATATGGGATGAAATTTAAAGATGTAAGATTTTATCTGCCGGAAGAATTTTTCTTTTATCTTCAATACTTTTAGAGATTTTAGCATTGGAATAACGTTAGGACAGTGCCGTGCCAGTTCGCCAGAAATGCAACAGTTGAAACATCGTTTAAATGTTAATTTATGATATCTTAAAGATAATTCTATTATGGGATGGAATTTAAAGATATAAGGTTTTGTCTGCTGAAAACATTTTTCTTTTACCTTCAATACTTTTAGAGATATTAGCATCTCAATAGCGTTAGGGTCATGCTGTGCCGGCCTGCCAAAAATGAGTCCATTTCCAGTAAGACTTCGCTTCGCAACTAATTACCTCCTGGTATATCGAGACTGTGTTTCAACCAATATTGCCCAGGAAAGACTACAACATATTTGCTGATTCCTGCTTAAGGTCCCATCCAAGCACAAGGTACATAAATTATCTAAAGATTTGTGCCACGCAAACAGAAATTCACCAACTTTCGTTCTAAATGAGTAAACAGTGCAAAGGTTAGATAATCACCAATATCGAATAGTGTTTATATTAGACAAAAGATCTATTTGAACATTTCCATCTATTTGGAAAGAGCTAATAATTTGAAATATTAATATTTTCTGGTTATGATGGAATAATGGAATAACAGATCAAAGACAGGAAACGAAAATTTTTCCAAGTACTACAGGGGTAACAGGAAATTATACATCCAGCTATCGAGAGGAGAAGAAGTTGATTTAGGCTCAAATCTACTTGTTACTTTTGAATTTAGCCTTTGTACTTAATGTTTGATGCTGATCTAAACAAAGTATATGGTAAGTTTCAGTACAGTATTAAAAGGAAAACTAAATATAATGCTAATACCTACAGTAATCTAAAATGGTTTATCAATGTCATAGATACCAAGAGATATTCAAATGTAATGAAACACCGTGAAATATGTTACAAGAAATTCCACATCGAAACCAATCTTACTCTTCTCATTCATAGTGTTTACTCACTAGTCTAACTTCAATACATTTTGCTCTATGCTGCAAATCCAGTGAGTTGAAAAGTATTTTTCAATGCATTCCATCACAGTTTGACTGATAACAACATTTTGTTGTCTATTTAATGTCGGATAAAAATTCTGTTTCAGTTTTTTTTTAATTGGAAAATTTTCCTGCCACGGAAGTTTAATCATTTTTCCCCAATAAATCGATATCACTGACTGAACTGGTATCGTGCCATCGAGTTCCAAACTGTTTCCTTTATTTTCCAGCTTTATATCCTGATGAATCCTTAACCATAATTTCCTTTCTTTTATTCAGAATATAAATGAATCGGTTTATTTATGGAATGTTTTTATGTGATTTTACATGACGAGAAATCAATATAAATAAGTCATCAAAGTCACATATTGCAATTGTTTTAACAAATTAATAATAATAATAATAATAATAATAATAATAATAATAATAATAATAATAATAATAATAATAATAATAATAATAATAATACTTTATTAAAAGTAATGGCTACTTCAGCAGCGTTACACTTGTAGAGATTCTTCTCTATTTTGCGAATAGCGTACTACTTAAATAGGCTAGTAGAGCGCCTATAGAGGTCATGATAAAATACAGTGTCAAAATAGGTGTATATATTTTAATTTTACAGACAACTATGATACCCATAGTCATCAAAGTCATTAACCATATTCTCTCTCTCTCTCTCTCTCTCGTCTCCTCTCCTCCTGTCTTCTCCTCATCTCTCGTCTCTCTCGTCTCCTCTCTCTACTAATCCTACCCAAATCTCATTCACTACCTCATCGACACCTTCTAGCTCTGGACCCAATATCTCCCTTATTTCTGCTACCAAACCACTCAGTCGTCCATACCTCTGTCAAACTCTTGCATTTATATATATATATATATATATATATATATATATATATATATATAATTATATTATATTATCTATATATATATATATATATTTATATATTATATAGATAATATATATATATATATATATATATAGTTGTTTGTTCTTTACGTTTACTCTTTTATTGAATTCCAACGTACATTCAGTATATATAGCACACACACACACACACACACACACACACACACATATATATATATATATATATATACATATATATATATATATATATATATATATATATATATATATATATATATATATATATATATTTGTGGTTGTGCCTGTTTGTAGGGTGAGCGTCTAAGCTTGTGTACGTTGGAGAATAGTATTATAATGTTAATCTTCTATATTTTCATGCTAACCTCTTCTAGGAAAAATCATATATGGATTGAGTCGAATTTCATGTCATACAAATTTCAGGTAAATCTGATTTCAAAATTTTGGGGGTCTGTCGAAACGGTCCAAGTAAATTGAAACAAATCGCGAACACTGATGGATGAAGGTTGAGTGTCACTGGCAGCTGGTGTCTCTCCATCCACCAATTAATTTCCACTAACGGAATCTCTGACATCTCCCAGTGTTACTTTCTTTGCACTACGGAAATAGAAACTTCATATTATTCTTTAAATTGTTGCGTTGCTTCTTTGTTGCCAATGTACGCTGATGTTGATATTTGCATTAGAAATATTATAGCGTTTGGTTTATCTTGCATATCTATTGCTGAACTTATGTTATGCATTGAAGCCTTGCACCAATAGTATAGCAGTCATACATATATGTTAATCTTTTGAAATAGGATTCTCAAAAGCAATAACAGCATCAGCATCTGTATACACTGCATGGTAGGATCAGGTATATCACGGCCCCTCTGGATGTCGTTGTCAGGTGACAAAACGATTCCTCACTCATGAATAAGTTTGTGACTGAATGACTTGCATTACAAGTCCCTTTAAAACCATTGTTGATATCGCTAGAATTTTTTTTTTCTAAATATGACTCCCTCATTCCTTCGGAAAACACTGTGATTACTCTTCATGTTTTTAAAAAGCATCGGTTGTTTACATGTTTTGTAGAAACCACAAAGAAGAGAGCAAAGGAAAAGAGATTCGCTCTCTGGCAATTAAGATTTTTGAGACAAAAATGATGTATGTAAACGGGATAATCAGTAACTCGATCTGATGTCGATGTATGTTCAAGGTTACTGGCTTTGTAAGCAATTCATTCACTGTCATCTCAGAAGATTCTGAATAGTTCCTGATTTTTTTTTTATCCTAATGAGAATTGCTTTCTACAGAGAAATATAATATTAAAATCGTATCCGATGAATGTTAAACAATTCTTATTTAAAATCAGTTATTCAATATTGCAGTGAATGACTCATATGTA
>NC_061096.1:2308393-2338393 GCF_015104395.2 Macrobrachium nipponense
TTCGTCGAACAAATTCTTGGTCTTCGAACTGACTGATTATCTAGTTTATACTTGTATTCGACGACCTACTGGGTTTTACAAGTTAAAGTTTATTGAATTTATTTTTTTATTTACAGTACATAGTTAATGATAACAATATTCGACAAAATAAATAAAAGTATAAAGCAATTAATATAAAATTTAGCTTTCAATATAATATTTAGCATAAAAGATGTATAAAATCTTACGTAACCGTGGTGACGTCACGCCCAGCTGACTTGAGACTGAACGAGGGAGCGTTGATAATGTTGAGGAGAGAAGGAGAAGAGAGTTTAAATATTACTGTATGTATGTAAAAGCAATAACAATTCACATAAAAAGGGAATTTCCCAATAAATTTAACGTAATGATAAAATATGAAAACAATCAAATGCAATACAGAAAAAAAGGAAAAAAAAAGTCTTAATTGAGCCAGAGTTCGGTGCGCCGAGTGAGACGGTCTAGTTGAACAATATGAACAAAACAGTAGATGAAAGAACAAAGCTTTTCACAATAAAATTTAGCACAAATGGTTAACAAAATCATCCGTCATCGCGGTAATACACAGCTAACTTGAGGAAAAGGAGAGAGCGTTTATATTTTTAGGAATAATGAATGAATGATTTTAAGTTATCGTCCGTCGTGGTATTGTTGAGGAGAGAAGAGACATAAAATCTTAACTATAATATGTACATAAAAGCAATACCAATTCACATAAGAAATTAAATGTTATTTCAAAATAATTTTACAAAGATAAAACTTGAAAACAAATGCAATACGGTAAAAAAAAAAAAAAAAAAAAAAAAAGAGCTTTCTCGAGTCAGTGCTCGGTGCGATGAGAGACGGAGAGAGAGAGATGAGAGTAGAGATGAGAAGAGAGAGTGGAGAGAGAGAGAGCGAGAGAGAGAGAGAGAGAGAGAGATAGAGAGAGACCGAGAAGATTTCTCTTTCCTTGGAGGAAAGAAAAAGAGGAGAGAGAGAGGAAAGAACGGCTCTGCTTCCCATTGACTTATCAGCTGATCTGGGATAATTATTCGCCCATTTCTTTCATTTACACTCGATCTGCCCAAATCACTTTTATTTTTGTTACGTAATACGACCAATCTAGTGACAATTGCTTTTTACGATTTATTTTACTGCTGTAAAAGTAACTCAACTCTCAGCTTCTGCCTTCGATTGTTTGTTTAAGCGGCTTTCTTGTGAAAAGTTATTTTATCTCTCTTTCCTTTTCTTTCATTCTTGACTTATTACTTGTTTGTTTGCCAAATCCTCATGTTTGTTTTAAAAGTCTGCCGTTTGCCAACAGTAAGTTGATGTATTGTGGCATAATTTATCTCTTTCGTCCACAAGATTCAAGTGAACACACTGATTGCTCTCTCTCTCTCTCTCTCTCTCTCTCTTCTCTCTCTCTCTCTCAGACACACAATAGGACACACACACACTATCGATTCTTTCGATTATCCTTGTACTTAATATGTGAAGAGAATTTATTTTATTATCAACCTTTGCTTACTGCAACCAATTCGGTTTGCTTAATTAAAGGGTTCCTGTCTCTCCTTCCTCCATCCCCCAGCCGGCCGGCGCCATTTTTACCAAAGTTTTTATTTCATATAACGTACTGTTTCGTTACTTTACACTCTTAATTCAACTTTTGAACACATTAATAATAGAAAAAATGTTAAAAGGGGGCATTTTTGGGTTGGCTGGAACGAATTATCCTGATTCCCTTTATTTCTTATGGGGATATTTGTTTCATATTTCGAACAAATCTTACTTCGAACAACCTTCTGGAACGGATTAAATTCGAAGTACGAGGTACTACAGTCTAAAATCAACTGATATAAGTATGATTGCCTAGGATATATAAAAATAACAGACAATGACTGCTTCCTATGATCTTTTGTGACCAGGAGGTTAATATAATGATATTCATATCTATAATAAGGGGAATATAGTAATCACCCGCTGAAATCAAATTTGGGGGTTTTATGTTGAATGCTCTAATGAAAAATATGAAAGAATCTGCTCAGTGTGTCCCCCAGATGTTTGTAAGGACTACGACAAGAAGTCGGTTGTCATAAGTCTTTGTTTTTTCTCTTTTTTTGTTGTTGTGAAATCTACAGACAAAAATAAACAACAGCATGCACCTTTGGTCAAACAGCCAATTATTGTAATGTAAGAGATCATATTATACAAGACGGCGCAAAACGGATCATTACTTCGTATGTAAAAAAATATAGTTTTCTGCGCCACTTAAACATCTCATTAATAGGTACATGATGTCCCGTGAGTATAATTCAAAATTACAAACAGATAACAATAGTTAATAGATAGATAGATAAATAGATAGATAGATAGATAGAGAACATCGAATTTCTGTTTCATTCTCGCCATAATGACATCACTTCCTATCGAGGCCTTGGGATCATCTGACAAATTAATGACTAGGTCTCACACACATTGTTGACATAGTTACCGAGACGAGGAATGTTCCTTAATTACTGATAGTTTCTCCTTTCGTAGCAGCATTTATCTTTTTAGTTCCTGTTCTGACGATGCTTAATTTTATATATTTTATTTCAGTTTGCCAATAAAACCAAATAAATCATAGTGGTTTACCTGTGGAAACAAGAAACTTGAAGCACAATGTCAAGAAATGTTAGAAAATAATTTAGAATAAAATTGTATATTGAGTTCAACTATGTATTAAAAAATAATGATATAATGACTAACCTTAGTCTGTTTAGAATATAGCTATAAATGTTAATAAAGCAATAGTGAAAGTTAAATAATTTTAATATTGTGGAAGAAAAACCTGTTAAAGACACCTTTCACTGAAAAGAATGGAAGTCTATAATAAAGTTGAGCTTAAATGGTGTTTTTCCAAGACGGCAAACTAGCTTCTTCGTATCTGCAAGTAAGTCATAAAGAGGTTTAGTAAATGGTGGTCCCTACTACCATCGATAAAGGTGATTGGCACCAGGGGGTACAAGCATAAGTTTATACCTAAAAAAGAGTTTGCAAAGATACGGAATGATTTTTTATTGGCCAGCAACTCTACTATTGCCTTGAAGCCTGGCCAAGCATTGGAAGCGCTGATTTGCTTGCACTGGGGACTTCTGCTTGCGGAGATCACAGATCAAAGAAGATAAGTGCTGTTGACTTATCTCAGAGGTACACCTTTTTCTTTGAATGATTGTGTTCAGGAGAATGAGGGTCTTTTGGATAACTTTAATTGTTGGTTTCCAGTGAAGATTGGTATAAGCCTCGTTAGAGCACAGGTGGTTCATGAGAGGACAGGCAGTGGTGGTTCATGTCCTTTATCAGAATTTCAGTGTTCCTGACAATCTGCTGGCTTTTGGGAAGATTGATGTGCTTCCTCATATAGCGCTGAAAAATGACTTCTTGGAAGAGGACAGCGATCATCTTGGAAAGGTGAACCATGGGAATATAGCGATCTTCTTGGAGAGGTGAATCATGGTCATATTGATACATGAATAGTGCCATGTGTTCTTAGGGCACATTACATTATTTAGTAGACTACACCTCTCATCTTCATATTACCGCTGCTAATGTTGGTTAATCCTCATGAGTTATGAAAATCCACTGATCCTTATAGCAGATTGTACTGCCGTTTTTTGTGGTTTCTTCAATAGGGATTATATGAACCCAGATGATTTTTTCAGGGCTACCTCATCCTTCTTGTAGCTAGTGGTCATATTGCCCATAAAAACAATCTTAAGGTCCTCTCACCCTTCTGGGGTGCATGGTATCCTGACAGTACTGCATGTCGATGGCATTCCTTGTAATTCTTAGTGACTTGACACTAAGGATACCCATTGTCAATCAGATGTGCTCATGTTTATCAGAGGTGGCACTCCTGGAAGAAGAGTAGGAGAAGGTGCTACTGATATAGGCGTCCATGACTGACATTTGAGATTTTTATGGCCTTTTTTATTGCTCTTGAAACTGAGCTTGATGGCGGTTAGTTTTCTGTAAACCTTCATCTGGATGCTGCAGAGAATGCTGCTACATGAATGTCTAGGAGTTTCCAGCTTTTCCTTGTTTACAACGATGACGAAGGTGTCACCTATAAACCTATTGTACAAAACAAGTTTAGGGAATCCTGTGGATGATATGCTTCTCAATAAATTTCATGTAGAAGTTTGCAAACAGCAACAGCGCACCAAAAGGGGTACCCCCTGGCAACTCTAGGCATAGTTTCATATTTGGCCCCACTGGTGAATCAAAAGGGCATCCCAAATACAGATCTCCAACAGCCAGCAAAACTGACTCCTATGTGATGTTCAAAGTTGGGCTGGATTCTTCAATGTATATCTAAAAAAGATCATCTGTATAATCTCAATTATCATTATATTGTTGAAGTGTCACCACATCCTAAAATACAATGATACCCTGGGCTATGCACCATGGCACCCCAGGGTCTCACTGTTATGGAAGAGTGATATGATAGTTACATTTGACAATGTCTTCGATGGTTGCATGAGAGAAAAAGAGAGAGAGAGAGAGAGAGAGAGAGAGAGAGAGAGAGAGAGAGAGAGAGAGAGAGAGAGAGAGAGAGAGAGAGCGCTGTTGGGTTGTTTCTAGTTTTTGGGAATATTGAGAGTTTAAATGTTCTTGTATGTTTGATATGTCGTGTTTCGTGTTTGGTGTTGCTGTATGATAGTATGTAAGTGCATATGTGTTTTTCCAGAAGAGTGTGAGTGAATGAGCTATCGAGAGAGAGAGAGAGAGAGAGAGAGAGCGAGAGAGAGAGAGAGAGAAGAGAGAAAGATCATAATTGGTGGATGGGTTGTTAGCATATGGACTGCTTGTTGGGGGTTGGTTGGGTTCATGTGCAGATTCGGTTGCCAGGGCAGGCGGTAGGCAGTCTGTGATCAGAGTGTGATGGACAGTTGGTTTTCCAAGATAGGGGTCTTGGCATTGGATGGTCAGTTATATTGTGTGTTTTCTGAAGATGTTTTGATTTACTTGTGATATTGTAGGTTAGCAGTATGTTGCACTTGTGCATTAGAAGGTTGTTGAGCTTGTGAATTCCTATGGTGTTGTATGTGAATTGTTGTAGTTGTGAGTGGTTGAGTGTTGTTGTTTTGATGTTGTTGGTATTTGTCTGCTCAGTAATTTGTTGTGTTATTGAGTTGTTGAGTGGTTGTAGTACTTGTTGGGTTGTTTTATGTTGTGATTTCCGGCGGTTGTTGCATCTCGGCAGCCGTACCCAGTGGTCAGCACAGATTCTCACCTTGAAGACAGTCATAACTGGTGAGTACGAGTGTGTCAGATTTATGCCAGTAATTATCACTGAAGCAACTGTTCTGTCAAATAAACGTATGTAAAGGGGAAAGTGTGGCTTAGGGTAAAGAATAGGGATAGATCAGAGCAGAAGGGTAAGAAGGAAGGTGAGAGTAAAGAGAGAGCTAAAGGGAAGAAGATTAGTAAGGATGGTGGGCAAGATAAGAAGGGAATGAATGAAGATGAGAATAGAATTGAGAGTAAGGTACAGGATGCGAGTGATTTAGATTGTGGTAAGTGGGAATTAGTAGGTAGGAAGAAGAAGGGTAAGAAAGGTATGACTGAATGTATGGATGTGAGAATGGAAGTAGATTTGTTGTATTCTGAAGAGGGTAAGAAAGGTCAAAATGGAAGTAGCAAAAGTGAGAGTGAGAGTGAGCAGGAAGTATATGAGAGAGGTACCCCAATGTGAGAAGTATGAGGAATATCACAGTAGGGACATAGAGAACCTTTTTAGAGAGTATGAGAAGTATTGTGTGGCTAAGTATGGGGATAACAAGAGAGTTTGGGCAAGAGAGTTAGGTAGATAATGTACTGTATGAGAGTGTGAAAGCCAGGATTGTGGAACAGGCAAGGAGGATAAAGAGTAGTGTTAGATATAGGAAAAAGCATGATTTTGAAGAGGCAAGAATGAATGTTGGTGAGTCATTGTCAGTGTATGTGAGCATATTAGAAACGTTAGCTAGGAAAAAGTTTGGAGAAGAGGGAATAAATGAGTGTATGGAGTTAGTGAGGAAGTAGTTAGCGACTGTACCTGAAAATGCATATTTATTCATAAATTTCAAGTGTAAAGCTAAAATGAGATGGATTAGTGAGAGGTTGACTTTGCATGATATTCTAGAGATAGTGGAAGATTATGAGCTAGATAGGTGTATGAAAGAGAGTAGAAGTGTTAGCATTTGGGCTGAAGTAAATGAGAGTGTGCCTGAATCTAAGAGTTATAGAGAGGCAGTTTTGGATGGGCCGAGGCAAATGGCAGAGCAAGTGGTTGATTGGAGTGTGAAAGTAAGTAACGTAAGTGTAGTTAAACCTTGGAGAGATCAGAGTGCAAGCGTTGAAAGAGTAGGATCAGTTGGTTGTGAACGAGAGCAGCAGTGTTACTGATGTGGTAAGCCAGGACACAAGAAGAATGAGTGCCGGTGGGTGTTAGGAGCGCGCTTCAGGTGTGGGGAAATGGGCCATTTAGTGAGTGAGTATAAGATAGATAGGGATATTAAATGTGGATAGGTAGGGGACATAGCGAGTGGATGTTGGGGTACCCATATGAATGTGATTTGCTGTAATTGTGGGAAGAATGGACAGTATGCGAGGATGTTTAGAGAGCAACGAGCGAAATGTGTTGAATGTGGAATGGATGGTCATGTAGCGAGTGTGTGTAGACGGAAGAGAGTGAATCAAGCTTGCAATTTGGGAATCTAGTTAAAAAAGGGATTCAGTTGGGTGGGTCCTCTGGTGCGTGAACGGTGAGAGTGATGCATGTGCGTGAAGGATTGTTGCATGAAAACGGGCTTGGTAGTAGAGCACATGACTGTGTGAGCGTACAAGTGAAGTGCAAAGGGATATGTTTGGTTGCTTTAATTGATACCAGGTGCAATGTATATGTTCTTTTTAAGAATGGATGTGACAAGTTAAGGAGTGAATGTGAAATTTGGGAATGTAAAGGGGAGGTACAGAGAATAGGGAATTTAGGTATGCCTGTGGTAGGGATGGTATGTGAGAAAATGGAAATTGATGGGGTAGCAATGGATGAGAATGACTTTTATGTAATTGAAGGGATAAATGATAAGTATGATATGTTGCTAGGGTATAAATTTTTGAAGAAATGTGGGATGGTGGTCCACCCGAGTACAAATATGATTGAGTTGAAAATAAAAGAGGGTACATGAGGGAATTTATATTTGGATAAGGATGGGAGGGTAGACAATAAAGTATGGAAGGTAGTGCTGTTGGTTGCGAAAGAGGATGTGAAAGTGCTGCGTGAAGTAGGAGAGGTTGTTAGTGTAAAAGTTGTGTGGCTGGATAGTCTTGAAATTGCTAAAGGTGACAAGTGTGAATATATAGTTAAGGGCATGGAGGTGAATAAGTTGGTGAGAGCGAGTGTGCATGTATACAACGGGGTTTTGGATGCGTCAAATCTGCGGGTGTTTGTGGTCTAATTGCTGAGTGTTAGGGAAAAGAAAGTGTGGGGTATACGTGAGGGTGATTGTGTAGGGTTGTTATATATGTTGGTGAATGCAAACAACGAAAGATATGTTAAGGTACAGGTGATGACAGGTAGCGTGAAAGAAGATGATGATTGGAAGCATGATGAGTTGAGAGAAAGAATTGAGGTAGATGAAAATATTAGTGATAATGAGAGGGAACTGTTGATGCAGATGTTGTGGGATAGGTAGGGTGCATTGAGTAGAGATGATGAGGATTTGGGGGGATCTAAGCTTCCTGAATTCAAGATAGTTTTGGAAGATGACACCCCCATATATCAGCATCCCCGACACTTTTCTGCGCCTATTACTGAGAGATTGAGAACCAGTGTGAGGAACTTGAGAGAGTAGTCCCATTACATAAGCCAGATGGAAGTTTGAGTATGGATGTGGATTACAGAAGGATAAACAAAGTAACTGTGAAGGAGCAATTTCTGATGAATGTCTGATTGTGTATATAAGATGCATGGGATTTGGTAAGGGGCTATTACCAGATGCCTCTTGAGGAAGGGAGCAGGCATGTTATGGCTTTCTCGAGTGGTAGTTGTCACTACTAATTCAAGCGGTTAAGTTTTGGTTTGGAAAATGTACGTGCTGCCTTCCAGACGGCAGTGAATGTAGTTTTGGCTGGTTTTGACAGAATGAAGGTGACTGTGTTCATAGATGATATTTTTATTGCGAGTGAAACTGTTGCGGAGAATACGGAATTGCTTGAGAAGGTGCGAGAATGCTTGGAAGAGGTTGGAGTGAAAGTGAAGCTTGAGAAATGTACGTTGTTGGCTGGGGAGGTGGAATTTCTTGGCCATAAAATAAGTGCGAGTGGTGTAAGCAAGAGGGAAAAGTTTGTGAAAAAAAGCAAGGAAGTTTCCATATCCCTGGACCGTGCATGAGTTCAAGTGTTTTTTGAGTTTGATTGAGCTTAGGAGGAAGTTCTGATACAGGGAAACCGTTGACTTAATGGACAGGGAAGAAAAACTGTACTAAGCTGAGGTGGGATGAGCGAATGGTGGGAGCATTTGAGAGATTGAAAGAGGAGGCTGCTAGAGACGTCACCTTGGCTTTTCCAGACTAGTGAGGATGCGAGTAAGCTTGAGTTGTATGCTGATGCGAGTAAGTTTAGTACGGGAGGATGTTTAGTGCAGATGCAAGAGGTGAATGGGGAGGAACAGTTGAGAGTAACTGCATATGTGAGTAAAGCTTTTAATAAAGTGGAGCTGAAGTATCCAGTGGCTGAGAAGGAGCTTGTGGATATAAGGTTTTGTGTGAAAGCGTTGAAAGTGTTTTTGTATGTGGTAAAGAATGATTGAGGATTTGAGTGAGTTTGATTTTAGGTTTGAATATGTGCAAGGGTGTAAAAATGTGAATGCTAATACAATGTCTAGGATGCATGGCAAGGGCAACGGTATCGTAAAAAGTGACTGGAATCTAAGGGATTAGTTGTAAAAGAGAGGTTTGAGGCAGATGACAGAGTGTGTGAATGTTTGTTTTCATTATTGAAAGACTTGGAGAGTAAATGTCTGGTTGAAGAGGTACCCATAGTGCGAATGAGTTGAGAGTGAAGTTAATGAATGATTTAAGAAGGAAGTGGCATGTACCGAGGAACAAGGTGGGGAAGAGGAAATGTTACATAAATTGTTGTTAGCAGTAGCTGAGTTGTTTGGAATAAAAGTGTTTTTGTATATTGGATGGGACAGACCTGTTGAGTATCGAGGGAGGGTGAGTACAAGTAACGAGCATGGGGTTTTGACTCTTTACATTTCAAACTGAACTGGTTTAGGTCATAGGCTTCAGCTGATTTGTCTCTTATAATCGAAAGGAATCAATTAGGGTCTTCGATGTATGCCACTCATTTGAATCTCCCAAGCCACGCCACCAACGATCTTATGGACATTCGATGAATCAGCGGCATTTATCTGATTGTTACTCTCTAATCACACATACGCACAACACATAGGAGATTTTCCATTATGTCTCATGCATGAATTTTCTATACAGATCAGTTCTATATATATATATATATATATATATATATATATATATATATATATATATATATATATATATATATATATATGTATATATATATATATATATATATATATATATATATATATATATATATATATATATATATAAATCGAACTACAAATGTCCTTTAATATTTAATTCGCTCTACCCCGGAATTGATATATTTTCATATATGTTTAACCGAGGGGGAATTTATTAAGCGATAATAGAATTGCTGGCCGACAGGCGCGAACCATAGACCTCTCAATTCCAGGACTGGCAGTGAAGCCTTAGCCAACCTCGCCACCGCAAGAGATATAAGTTTATGCAGCCTCCCATCTCAAATACCTGCCGCGCTTAGGTGTTTTTTGTTTTGGAGACTGCATCAAGCCCATCTCGTTCTCGGTAGCAAGGTAGTGCTTTTGCCTGCACATAGTCATATTATACGTCATATAACATTACCGTGATTCATATACATATATCGAACTACAAATGTCCTTTAATATCTAATTCACTCTACCCCGGAATTAATATATTTTCATATATGTTTAACCGAGGGGGAATTTATTAAGCGATAATAAAATTGCTGGCCGACAGGCGCGAACCATCGACCTCTCAATTCCAGGACTGGCAGTGAAGCCTTAGCCAACCTCGCCACCGCAAGAGATATAAGTTTATGCCGCCTCCCATCTCAAATACCTGCCGAGCTCAGGTGTTTTTTGTTTTGGAGACTGCATCAATCCCATCTCGTCCTCGGTAGCATGGTAGTGCTTTTGCCAGCACGTAGTCATATTATACGTCATATCACATTACCGTGATTCATATACATATTTCAAACTACAATTGTCCTTTAATATCTAATTCGCTCTACCCCGGAATTAATATATTTTCATATATGTTTAACCGAGGGGGAATTTATTAAGCGATAATAGAATTGCTGGCCGACAGGCGCGAACCATCGACCTCTCAATTCCAGGACTGGTAGTGAAGCCTTAGCCAACTTTGCCACTGCAAGAGATATAAATTTATGCCGCCTCCCATCTCAAATACCTGCCGCGCTCAGGTGTTTTTTGTTTTGGAGACTGCATCAAGCCCATCTCGTCCTCGGTAGCATGGTAGTGCTTTTGCCTGCATGTAGTCATATTATATGACATATCACATTACCGTGATTCATATACATATATCGAACTACAAATGTCCTTTAATATCTCATTTTTTTTCCAGTTTTTTTTTTTTTTTTTTTTTTTTTTTTTTTTTTTTAACAAAGGATTCATCTCTTTTAATGTATTCAGCTATCCAGGAACGTGAAATGAAGGATGCGCCAGTATCCCTGGCCTCTCAGTAGGTTATAGCCCAGATTTGGTCAATCCATCTGATTGCCTCCAAGTTGTTAGCCATGGCTGTATCTAACTCCGTCACTCAGTCTGAAAATACAAGAAATGTAAAATGAAAAATAGCTCAATAGAAACTTAAGATAATGTACTTGAAGATAGGCTACCTATAGCAGAAAACTTCATAACTTTCCATTTGTTCTGTGGAGAGGGGGACCCTCTAATTTCGAAATACCCGGTATATATAGTAAAAGGAGCCCAGAAAAATGCCAATATATATATATATATAATATATATATATATATATATATATATATATATATATATATATATATATATATATATATACATATATATAAAATACTATATATCAGAGACTGTTGTCTCTCTCTTCAGGAGGTAAAAAAATGGACAAAGTTTCAGAAAAGGTGGTATTTATACCAAAAGATCCATCCACACTTAAGCTATTTTAGGTCACTCCCACTGATAATTCCTCCTTAATCCTCTTAAGCATTGGTTGAAGGAAGATTTTATCTATGACATCTGAATCTCAGGCGCCCTTTGAGATGTTCATTATCTGTGTTTATTTAGTCAAGGCCGATTCTATCATCTGACTTTTGTATTGATAGTTGCTGCCATAAATTATATGTGACAAATTCCAGTTTATTCTGTGGTTATGTTTATTCATATGGTTGAAAATAGCTGAGTTCTGTTGTCCATACCTAACTGTCAGTTTATGTAGTGTTAATCTCTGGGGAAGTGATTTACCTGTGTGTATGGGGCATGTCTTTTGTTGGACTTTAATCAATGATTTGGCTAAAGAATTCGGGTAGGTAAAGGCAAAAGGGTTAGCTGGGTCACCGTCTTAATCCTGTCCAGGTGTGGAATTTTTATTGTATTGTTGGGTGTCTCTCTTCTCTTGTCTTGAGGGGGTCAGTAGAAAATTATGTTTACTTTATGAATCACTTTTTCCGTTATATGGTCAGGATACCTTAAAGACGAAAGCTGCTGACGAATTTGTTCAAATTGTTTTTCAAAAAAATCTGAGGAACAAATTTGTAAGGCTCTTAAGAATAAGTTGCTGGCTACGCCTATCTTAATAGGAATGTCATGATAGCTAAAGTAGTGAATGTATGAAAGTGAAAACGTTGGTTTTTTTTGTATATGGTAAATTTTTGTTCCGTCGTGTCCCTAATTATTAAAACATCAAAAAAAGTAATTTTGTTGTCTGTTTCCCATTTAACTTTAAGTTTGATGTTGGGCACTAGTGCGTTTAATTTTGAAAGGAATTCATTGAAATTGCCCCATCTATTATCCCAAAATGTTAGAATATCATCTACATATCTCATCCACAGTATGATTTTGGGTTTTATTGTATTTATTACTGTAGTTTCATAGTATTCCATGTATAGATTGGCTAAAACTGGAATTAAAGGACTACATTTATTTTTGTTTATAGAATGACTCCCCGAATGAAAACACGTTATCAGATACATATAATTCAACTAACTTTATTATTTTGTCAAGCGCCAATGGGAAAGGGGCTAATTTTTCCCCCAAAACTGTAGAACGTCCTGTATTGCTACTTTGGTGAATAGGGAATCTACATCAAGGATTAAAATTTTTATGTTCTGAAATGGTATATGTGCTTCTCTGAATTTGTGACAAAATTCTTCCGAAAGTTTAATGTGACTGGGAGAAAAAGTGCCTAAGAAAGGGTAAAGGAGGCCAGCTAACCATTTTGAAATTTTATAATTGAAAGCTCTGTCACATGAGATGATAGGTCTAAATGGAAGACTGTCTTTGTGACTTGTGGGAAGGCCATAAAAAGTAAGGTAGTTTTAGGTTAATGACTAAATATCTCCATTAGTTCAGTACTCTTTTTTCCTGTGGGGACATTTTGGAGGGGATTTTTCGACAGTTTGCCATAAGTGTTTGTGTCACAAAGGATAGTTATCATAAACCTACGGGGTGATAGGGTATTTCTTATTAAGGTCAGTTAAAGCATTTAGTAACCTGCCCTTTAAGCATATCTCTTCTGGTTATTTTTACGGTCTGGCATAAGGGCAAAGGATAAGCCTAGATTTAAGAATAAGTGTTGGTTTACAGTGAGGGGTGTGTTGGATAAATTTAAAACTTTATCATGTTGCTCAAGATTATTCCAGGCACCATTATTTATCAAGTTATTCAACTTATATGAAAGTCTTTTGGAATGAGTCCATACCTAACAGACAACAGAACTCAGCTATTTTCATACATATAGATAACCATAACCACAGAATAAACTGGAATTTGTCACATATAATTCATAGCAGCAACTCTTGATACAAGAGTCAGATGATAGAATCGGCCTTGATTAAACAAAGGCAGGTAATGAACATCTCAAAGGGCGCCTGAGATTCAGATGACATTGATAAAATCTTCCATGAACAAACACTTAAGAGGATTAAAGAGGAATTATCAGTTGGAATGACCTAAAATTCCCTAGCTGTAGATGGATCTTCTGCTATAAATACCTCCTTTTCCGTAACTTTTCTCATTCTTTTACCTACCTAAAGAGAGAGACAGCTGTCTGAAATATAGTACCTTCTTTATATATTTTGCCATTTGTATGGGCTCCTTTTATTAGATGGAAATCTGTTGTAACAGAAGCTTTTTACTAGTCAAACACACCCACACACACACACATCATAATCATCATCCTTTTCTATTCCACTGCAGGACAAATACCTAAGACTTGTCCTTCCACTCCCTTGTGTTAATGGCCTTTCTTTGCCAGTCTATACCCGCAAATTTTCTTAGCTTGTTAGTCCATCGTTTCTCTTCCTTCCCCTGCTTCGTTTGCAATCTCTAGGGACCCATTCTGTTCTTCTTTTCCTCCATCAATTAATTATCTGATATTCTCATTACATTTCCTGCCCACGCCCATTTCATTTTCTTACTTGTTCGAATGTCCTCTACGTTAGTTTGCTCTTGTACCCATTTTGCTCTTTTTTTTCTCTTAGTGTTATTCCTATCATTATTCTTTCCATAGCTCTTTGAGTTGTAACTAGTTTATGTTCTAAGACTTTGGTAAGGCTCCAAATTTCTGATGCATAAGTTAATACTGGTAGGACCATCTGTTGAATACTTTTATTTTTAGAGAAAGTGGCATTTTACTTTACACAATCTCATTATGTTTACCAAAAGCTCTCCATCCTATGCTTATCCTTCTTTTGATTTCGGCCTCATGTCATGGGGAAACGCTGTCTGTTCTAAATACGTATATTCATTAACAATCTCTAGAGGTTCGTCCATAACGCTTATTTGTTGTCTCTGCATTTTCATTGAACATTATCTAAGTTTTATTCATATTCATTTTCAGTCCTACATTTCTACTTTCTCTATTTAAATCTTCTATCATCTTTTATAATTCCTCCCCTGGTTCACTGAGTAGAACTATGTCATATGCAAATCTGAAGTTGTTAAGGTATTCCCCATTAATGTTAATTCCTACTATTTCCCAATCTAAATTCTTAAAAGCTTCTTCAAGGCACGCTGGGAATAATTTAGGAGAGATGAGGTCTCCCTGTCTAACTCCTTTCTCAATCAGAAATTTCTCACTGTCCTTATGCAGTTTTAGGATTGCTGCACTACCCGTATAGATATCTTCAAGTGTTCTAACATGACTCAGCTTTTGAAGAGCTTTCATTACTGCTGAAGTTTTGACAGACTCAAATGCTTTCTCATAGTCTACAAATGCCATACATAGTGACTTGTCATACTCTGTTGACTTTTCCTTCAGCTGGTTAATTACTTTGGTATGGTCAGTTGCTCTCTCGGTTGATTAAAGTCTAGTTGTCTTTCTATTAGGCCTAATATGATATTTGTAAATATTTTATATATGACTGAGAGGAAACTTATTGGGCGATAATTTTTCAGTCTTTTGTGTCTCCCTTTTTGTGAATTAATATAATGATAAAGTTTTTCCAATCTTTAGGTACAGAGCATTCTTGCAAGCGTTTTGTGCTAAGTTCAGCGATTTTGATATTATGAAATCTCCTCCATCTATTATTAAATAAATTGTTAGGCCATCTTCTCCTGCTGCTTTGTTCCTTTTCATGCTCTGTTATGGAAATGTTAGGCATCCAAAACACCTAGGGGACAAGAAAGGTTCCAGATAAGATTAATCTTATGATTTATTATAAGAATATGAAGACTAACTAGCTGCTTTCTCAAGAGTAACCTATTGCTCCCAGAAACATCCTTGAAGAGGCTTAGTGTCACCTACAAGTTTACATGCCTCGTAAAAGGATGCCGCAAATCATATAGGCAATGATTACTACCAAACTCTTTAAGTGCCTCTCCTCCCACCCCCAAGAAAGGGGCATCTTTAATCAATATGATCAAAATCACAATAAAAGGTCCTCTTCAGGAGAGCTAAGAGCACACACTGAAGACTGTTGATGCCTACGGCTTCTCAAAACACTTTAAATATAGGAAGAAAGCCCAGTATTAGCATGGTAAAAAAAACATATTTTCTCCACATTATTAAAAGGAGAAATGTAAGAAATCTGTCGACTCATACTCACACTCCAAAAAAACTAACTAGAGAGAGGAGGAGAAGGAAAGAGGAAAAACGGTTCCAGGATGTCGTTATTTCCCTGAGTAGTCTACAGTAATAGTTAGATCAGTCAGGAGTGCCCCAGCTGACATCCCCCTCCAGCTAACTACATTGATTAGGCCAAGAAGATCACAGCACCTACAGGACCAGATTCAACAGCAACAACCAGTGACCAATCAAAATACATTCCACTGGCCAACTCGTCAATTGCAAACCACTTACTTGCTATATATACCTGTGTAACATGTATTCTAATTCAGTTATTTTTATAACTCTCAGTAGATGGCTGCCAGAGTCTGTCTCAAAACTTCAGAGGAAATAGAACTATTATTGTTATTATTAACACTTCAAAAGCGTAGAAGGGATGCTATCATTTGGAATGTTGGCCTCCATTTTAATATCTTTATATAAAAATGCTTATTCATCATTGAAACAATTATATTTACCCTAACAGGGACATATGGTAAATAATTTTGGGAGCTCCGGCAAGCAGTTAAGGGATCGCTAAGCAAACATTTTGGGTACTCAGAGTGTCAGCATAAAGTCTCCTTCTTCCTCTTTCCTTCTATTGTTCCTACATTAAAGTGACGGTTGCCTAATATGCCTTCTCCACTGCCCTCAATCAAAGGCATCATCCTCCACCAAACTTTGTCTCTCTATATCTTCCTTCACTTTCTCATTCCATCTAATTCTCTTTCCTCATCTCGGTCTTCTTCCCCTAACAGGTTCCTCCCAAGTCCTCCTCATCATCCATCCTCAACACATGCCAATACCATCTCAATCATGCCTCTCTTATCACCTCTGTAATCTTTACTAAGCCTGCCCTTCTTCTTATGTCATCGTTTTCCAATCTCTCAAGCAGCGATATTTCCATAATCTACCTCAGTATTATAATTCCTGTTCTCTTAAGCTTTACTTCCTCTTTTCTTCTTAGACCTTATGTTCCTGAGACATACATTAACACTGGTCTTATCACTGTGCTGTAGATTTTGACGTTTAGCTTGATTGACATTTTCTTAACATATACTACACCAACTACCTTTATAAACTTACCCCATACAGCTTTTATTCTACTGTCTAATTCAGTCTAGCATCCTTTCTCTTGGGTTAAAGTAGCTCCTAAGTATTTAAACATTTCCACCTGTTTTATAACCAAGTCTCTTCTTTCTTATATTACTAGTCTGCCTCTATCTTCCCTGCTGCTCAACAAAACCTCTGTTTTATTCACATTCACCTTTAAGCCACATCTCTCTGAAGATTCCTGCTAATCTCCAACCCATCGCTCATGAATCTATGCAGATATTTACACTCTCTTAATCTCTCATTCAGTATTCTCTCTAAAACTTTCAACATATGCTCTCTTAGTTTAATTCCCCTGCATTTATCACAATCCATGATATATCTCTTCTGCTTGTATATATATATATATATATATATATATATATATATATATATATATATATATATATATATATATATGTATATATATATATATATATATATATATATATATATATATATATATATATATATATATATATATCATACATACATACATACATACCATTAGACCCTCCTCCCCAGTCCCTTGGCATTACTTCCTCTTCTCATATAGCTTTTAATAAATCCAGCATCCATATCTTCCCCTCTGCACCTGGTAATTTGATAATTTCAATTTGGAACTTTGATGGGACTCGTGCTTTACCATTCTTTATTTTATTTAATGCTGTCTTTACTTCTGTATCCTGTATCTCCATCACTGGTCTCTCTACCCTCTGTGCTTTCCCATCTTCTTTCTCTCATTTTAAGTATTCAAAATACTCTCTTCATCTCCTCTTAATATCTTTATCCCTATGCAATATATGTCCATCTCTATCCTTGATGACACCCAATTTATCCAAATCCTGTCTCAGTCTTTTCATTAAGTTTGACATCTTATAGATATCCTTTTTTCCTTCTCGTGTTCCAGGTCTTTCATTCAACTGCTCTGCCACTCTTCCAAAAACTATACTTAACCTCCTTCTCGCATCTCTTTCCTGTTCTCTGCATTCCTTACTTTCTAGTCCTTAAACGTTTTTGATTTTCTCTCAATTGATTCTTGCACCTGTACAATCTACTACCAATCTTCTCTTCTCGACACTCCATATCCACTGGTTCTTCCCACCAGTTTCTCTGCTTCCCCCACAAATATTTCTCACATGTCTGCATAGATATTTTCCACTCTGTTACCCTGTCCGAATTCTACTTTCCCAGTTTCTAGCAATCTCTCTCACAGTCCTCCTAAATTTCTCCCCATTGTCTCCTTTAATTAAGGTCCCAAATCTTAATTCTAGATCTCTCTTACTCCTCTTGAGTTTCCTACCTTATTTTGTAATCCATCACCACCAACCTATGCTGTTTAACACATGCTTCTCCTAAGATCACCTTGCAGTTTGTCACAATGCATTTGTCGGGTGCTCTAACCAGGCTGTAATCTCTTTGGCTTTGCACTTCTCCATTCTTATATGTTATCAAGTACTTTTATTCATTTTCTGAAAGCATGTATTCATACATGCTAAGTCAAAACTCTGAGCTATCTCCAATATATAATCCCCATCATCCTTTCTGATTCCAAACCCATGGCCTCTGTGTATCTCCTTATACCAATTTCTTCTCTTTACCACTCTGTCATTTATATCAGTTCCTATTATTAGTTTCTCCTCCTCTATCGCTTCTAATGGCAACCTCAAATTCTTGTCTAAATAATTGTTTCTCTTGCTCTTGGTACCACATATGAGGAACGTATGCTTATATTACATGTATTACTTTGTCCCGTATTATTACATAAATCTTTAAAAGTCTATAATTCACTCTTTATTTATACCACTTTTCCCTTCCATTTGTTACTTACTATAATTCTAACTCCATGTCTTCCCTTTTGTGACCGAATGTAATAGAGCCTATACATATTTCCTATCTCTCTAGTTCCATTCCCTTTCAACTTAGTCTCCTGCACACACAAGAAATCTTTCCTTCTGCTCTCCATCTCATCTACTATCTTCCTCAGTCTTCATGTTAGATTACCAACGTACAGTCGGCCACAGGTATAAGTAAACACATTTCAGCCACAAGGGCTGGATGTGATCTGGTAACACTGGAACTATGCCTCCAGATGCACGATGAAACCCGCCCCTCCACACGTCTTCCCCCAACATTTTTCCCTCCATCCTTCACTCCACCCTTTCAAACACACGTTTATAACTTCTGCTCCCTCTCTCTAATTTCTCCTTTAAGGAAAATAATATAACTGAATCTGTTCTGTAGGTTTATTTTCTCATCATGGAGGCGAGAAAACCTGTCTGTTCAACTATTGTCATAATAATATTATTACTTGCTGTTACCGACAGAAGAATTAACTCGGTTTTCGTGGTGCTCTCTTGTAATAATGAGATTTGGCTATCTACCAATAAAAGCCTTACCTATCAAATAACAGCATACCTACTACTCTTTAATTATAATTGTAATATCAACAGCCGCATTCCAAATTCTTATTATTACAAAGACAACTAGCATCAGATCGTGTAGGACCTTACGTAACTCAAATTAAGCATGAAGAAATAAAGAAGGCATAAGTTGAGGAGAGAAAGACCTCCATAGGCCTAGAAGACACTGAAGGAGGAGAAACAAAGAGACAGTTATAAGAGAGAGGACAACAGCAAGAAGGAGGCAGACGGACAGGAGACACAGTGTAATAGAGGTGAGTGTGGGGCTGGTGTGAGAAGGGGAGCCATTACCCTCTTAAGTATAATGGGGGCATAGATCTTGACTTGTCACAGGGGTTATTATGGGAGTCGATTCTTCCTTATGGTTGGACGTTTGTTTGGTCACGACTGACAATCATTGGATCAAATAATCGTATTTTTGTGCATGATATTAACTGCTCGGCATACGTATACATTTATCGATGGCAAGCATGTGCGTTTTTGTTTGTTTCTGTTCGTCCTGCAGGTGTGAATTCCAACGCTTTCACTACTTTCTTTGGCCGCAGTCGTGAACTCTGCGGTACCACTCGGCCATTTATCATGCGAGGCCGGTCCTAACTACATTTGTATTCCTTAAAACATCAGGCAAGGTTTATTGTTTGGCAAAGGCGACTTTTACGACCCATGCCCTTGCTGCCATAAACCAAGGTTATTGGTAGTGGGCCTAGCCTTTTACTAAAAATTAAGACTGCAAGACAACGGCACAGGTAAAATTGGCGTGCTACATAAATACATTTAATAAACGGTTGGAGAGTTAAAGAACTAAAACTTTGTTTTCTTTGATTCATCATATCCTCTCAGCAGAGATTAAATCCTCTTTCTATATACCGGAACAATTCCATGGAAAAGTTATTCAAATGAAGGAAAAAGAAGCCTTTGCTCCCTACTTCTTATGGGACTATATTGATACCTTTCTTTGTATATTCACGAAGTTCCCACAGTTTATGTCATTTCTAAGTCTTTGGGCTTTGCGAAATAATATTTTTACAAGAACTTTTAGATGGCTTTATTGAGAAACGATACCGTGCATGATAATATGAATTAAGAATCCAGTACAAATAAACAGGTAAATGAATATGGTATTTTTCTTAATACAAAACTGAGTAAAGAATTATTAGAAAAACAGAAAAAGTTAATATTATTATGATAAATAAAAGAATTATTAGATAGAAAAACAAAAAGAAAATGATTAATTTAATATAAAAATGCTGAATCATCAATATTACTGGCCAAATAAATAATTTAAAGAAAATCACCATTGAATAAACAAGATCTTAACCAATAACTCAATATAATTTGAATAATTATGCTTCGCAACGTAGGAAGCATCCTCTGAGTATAGAAGGTGCAGGCACTGAAAGTGCTCACGGAATATTTTTTTCGGAAATGGAGTTTATGAAGGTTGGCCGTAACAGAATATCATTCAGTGACTGAATATCTATACAAGTTGGGAAAAAGGAAATAGCCTTTACATAAAATTTATATCTGTAAGTAAAGAAGATGCATTCAAAATGTATTATCCTTAAGCAGTAGGAAACGAACATTACAATCGAAGGCATTATATAATCAAAATGAAAAACAAAAATCTAGCCTTTGAGCTCAACCACAGTGTGATTCTAAGTAATTTGTTCTATATCTCTGTTAAGGATAGATGCAATATCCTGTTGCATTTGATGAGAGTGAATAATTGCAGCAGAGTAATAACAATTACATGATATTCTCTTATATTCTAGACTAATGCTCATTTCGAGTGGAGAATAATATCCTAGATCAGACTTGGCCTCAAATATTATTTGCACTTATTGCACCACAAGGTCCTGTGCACGATCAGATATATATGACTGGCCTCTGTCAGTATAAATCTTTCTCTATTGCCTGTTGCTTTTGGTAAGTTTATGACAATATCTCTCAGCCAATGCTGCGGTCAAGCACGTGATAAACACACCATCCTCCCACATATTCCAATAATAAAGCAAAACTATACTAATTAGTTATATGCTAAACACTGTCCTACATCAATTTAGTTATTATAACTTTTTTGCAAAAAAAACAAAACAAAATGAGGCACTGGAATGGAATCAGCCCATATGGCAACAAGGGCATCTCAGCTAATGGCCCGGGCATGCACATGATACAACACACCATCCTCCAACATATTCCAATAAAAAAAAAAACTATACTAGCATGAACACTGTTCAATATGCAATGTTTACCTAAAAACTTTCTTTTTTGCAAAAAATCCAGAAAGTGGCACTCGAAGGAAAATGGACCATATGGTGATATATGGCATCTCAGCCACTCCAAAGGTCACGCATGACTTTCCAACACAACAAAGATACATGACTATGCACACTGTTCATTGAGAAATTGTTAAGTACTAACTTTGATTTTCGATCACCTACCTCTTAAAAGTGCGTGCGGGTCGACCTCGACCCGAGCCATTCTCAGAAAAGTGGGAAGCACTGGAGACAGACGTAGGCAGGTCTGACCGCGGTCGCAACTTGTAGAAGAGTGAACGTCTGCAGATTTGACACGGGCGATAATATAATTTATGGGAAAAAAATGTGTTTTTTGAAATACGCCAACCCTTCGCACCTATTCAGGGTTAATAAGATGATCTAAATCTCTCATATATACGAATAATGCATTCAATGTTTAACTAATTCTCACAGAATATTGGTGCTTTTGATTCGTTGTGAAAGTGATTTTCAAGTTTGTTCATAATCTATTTTATTAACCTTTTTGCAATGAATTACATATTGCTAAAGTCTTAAATGTTGTAGTCAGTAAAAATATTGTTATGTTGAAAAGATTTAAAGTTCTACAAATTCCCACTAAGTATTGCATCAATGTAACTTCTTCTGTCATTCACTACTTGATAAGGGTGGGAGTAGTTCCACTAAAATATAGTCCTTAGCTTTAAATCAGAGTGTTTTAAAGGGCCTTTTATACTTGAGACGTCTCTTGTTTTAACAGAAGAATTTATATATATATATATATATATATATATATTATATATATATATATATATATATATATATATATATATATATATCATATATATATATATGTTAAGGGGTAACTGAAAGAGAGAACTGATAGCCAAATCTACCTTGGTTTTCGTTCCCATCAACTGTCATGCCTGTAACTAGCTGAAGGTAATCATTAAGTCTTAGGTGAATCCAAACCCCCGACATACAAAACTATATCTTCATTTTTGCAAATAGCTAACATACGAATTGAATAAAATGCATTAAAGCAAATCACACAGAAAATAATTCAATCACCATTACTCTTCCACAAAAGCATCATGTACATAATTATACCCTCACCTGTCTTTTTCAGTAAGTCTAGAGAATTCATTTTTTATTTAGTAACAACAGAATCCATCTGAATAAAGAGACCATAATTATCAGACAATGACGTGTTAAAGTCAATAATATTGAGTGTCGCACCACACTTCCTTTCTCAATCCTCTTGAAATAAATTACACTGTTCTAAATGTTCTTTACCTTTCCTATGGATCTTAGCGCCTCCTCGGATCTGAAAAGTCTCTTGTGACCACTACGACAGTTTGTCGTCTAATTGCCCCATTTATTCCCATACTAGAGATTATACCCCGTTCAT
Organism: Macrobrachium nipponense; assembly: GCF_015104395.2. Taxonomy (NCBI): domain Eukaryota; kingdom Metazoa; phylum Arthropoda; class Malacostraca; order Decapoda; family Palaemonidae; genus Macrobrachium; species Macrobrachium nipponense. The sequence continues at coordinate 2,331,012 of NC_061096.1, forward strand.
TTGTTCTAACGGATGTATGGACATACACACGCTACTGAACACACGAATGTACGCATGCTAGTCTATTCTGTGCCTTTCCATTTCCCATGTACATGTCCTATGTAAAGCACTGATGTCACAGTCATGTGCTTCTGAATTAATCCAGGTCATTTGCACGCTAGCAATCTCACCAATGCGAACAGCAATATTATGATGCGTAAGCTTGTCTCGACTGTTCCATTGTTTGTAAGGTTCTATAAACAATTGACACTTTACTGTTATTTTCGCATCCCAATGTTGTCCACGTTACTCATTATTGACCTGTATATATATATATATATATATATATATATATATATATATATATATATATATATATGTATATATATATACTATATATGTATATATATATATATATATACTATCTATATATATATATATATATATATACATATCTATATATACTATATACATATATATATATATATATATATATATATATATATATATATATATATATATATATATATATATGCGCATATATATATATATATATATATATATATATATATATATATATATATATGCGACGAAAATATTTTGTTACTCGAATCTTGGTAGGAAGTGTAGATGAAATATACCCAAATCCAAAGTTTTCTCCCCGTGCTACACGTGAAAAAATTCTTGTGTAACGTATAGTTTCATTTAAAAATATATATACATTCATAGTATAATTTTGATTTGATAAATGTACTCTGCAAAAATATATTTATTGTATTCTGCATTACTTATATATTTATATGAAACTATACGTTACACAAGACTGATTTCACGTGTAGCACGGGGAAAAAACTTTGCCTTTGGATATATTTCAACTATACTTCCTACCAAGACATGAGCAAAAAAATATTTTAGTCGCATATTTTTCCAACAGAATTAGCTTAAGGAGCCTTTGGTGTTCCAGTCTTTGTTTTCAGAGGGAGAAGACTCGATTTCACTGGTCATGTTTCAGGAACCATAATCCTTCCAATTTATTGGCTTTTTGTGGGCTTGGGTGATAACAGTCCGTACCGCCATCGACCCGGCCACCGCATCCAGTGCAACGAGGGTAGCTTTTTCAACGCGAATTGAATGGCTTTCGACTCCAAAAGGAGATTTGCAAAGGTCCTCTTGCCAAATAGAATAATGTACAACTGTCTGAGAGAGAGAGAGAGAGCGAATTATTATATATTTACAAAGCAACCATTCCCTAATCCTAGGTAATATAACGATTGGGATTCGTGCTGTTACTTAATTATTTTTTTTAACATCAGTTCATCCGATTCTCATCTAAAAGCAGTTAATTATAGTCTAATGCCAATAAATACAAAGCTAAAATGTATTCTAGCAAGCCCTTTATAATGGTTTTCTTTCTGATGAAATCATTCAGTCGTATGGAACTGAAATAAATTGTATACGATATGATTTCGAAGAACCAACTCATAAATCACGATTTACTCGATGTCAGGATGAAGGGTCTGGTCTCTCACAGACATCCCCACGCCTTACTCTCTCTCTCTCTCTCTCTCTCTCTCTCTCTCTCTCTCTCTCTCTCTCTCTCTGAAATAGAAGGACTGAACCGAGAGTTAATTGACAACAAAATGAAAAAGATATAAATCTCTATCCTACACATATCAAAACAAATAGATATTATGGCGACAACCAGTTTAAGTTGAAAAATGAATACATTAATCTCTTGAAGATTATTTATTCACCGATATTTGTAACACAGATTCATATTATTGATGACTGTTGCTAGAATCACTAAAGTTAAGTGAAGAAAAATCAGATTTCAGACCTGATAAGAATACAGGCAGGAAGGAGGATTAAATTCGATGATAATATTTATTCAAAATTAGTTAGAAATGGTCAGTTGTCGAGATCTAAATTCTCCTTCAGGATAAGAGTAGACAACCGCTGGTCAGTGTGCATTTTTATTTACAAAAGCAAGCATTATGTTAAGCAAATTTTCTCATTTATTCAATGCCACTATTTGCCGAGTTTTTGGTGACACAATTTTGAGAGTCAAAGCAAAATGATAAAACTGACTAAAAACAACATTATATTATTCTTCTTTAACATTGAGTAGTTTTCTATTTCAATGCTTAGCATTTCTCAGAGGATCTGCCCCACGAGGTGAAGAATAGTGAACGATGCCCCCGATTCTTCTTTATCCATCCAATGTCTATCTGAATGTAAAGAGAATAAAACAAATGAACAAGAAACCGGGTTAACAAAGAATATCAGTCTTCGAGAGAAAAAAAAAGTGTTTTACTTATGGACAAAAACCATTGCGCACCTTCAATTGTTATACGGTTTAAAAATGGACAATGAAACAACAACTAGCGTTTCAGAATTCCTTTTCCCTCGTAGCGTTTGATGGAGCAATTCAATTCGAAGAGTTTTATCAAGAGAGGAAAAGGTTCCAAAGCCAAGCGTAACGAGAACTCTTTGTCTAAAGGGTAAATGAAATATACGAGACTGCATAAGCGGTTTGCAAAGAATCCGAAAATGGGTACACAAACATTGAAGCAGAATGTTGATTATTTGTTTGCTTTCCTTTGTTATTCGCATTTTCAGTTTGCGCACAGGCAAAATTCTTCCAGAGAGAGAGAGAGAGAGAGAGAGAGAGAGAGAGAGAGAGAGAGAGAGAGAGAGAGAGAGAGAGAGAGAGAGAGAGAACTATTACTTTAGTCGATATTTTGAATTCAGTTCGTTAAAATCATTGCATCAATTTCTAGATATGCATCTATTCATCAGTTCCTCCGTCTATTTTAACAGACTTACAAATCAAACCTTCAAATGAATTGAAATTTTTTCCAAATTAACACTAATCTTTACCCTTGAAATTTTGGAACATGATTTCATTTTGAAAGTTTTATTCATTCATTACTCAATTATAAAAACCTTAACACTTTTTTGTAACGCAAACCAACATAAACTGAAATAAATTTTGGAGGAATAAAATTGCTCATAATTTTTTGGAAGAGTAGTCCTTGCTAAAATTCATTCTAAAATCATTAGGAAATTTATAATATATATTTATATATATATATATGTATATATCTAGATATATATATGATAAATATCTATATATTTCTATAGATATGTATAGATATATATCTATATTTTTATTTTAAAAAAGATATATATATTATATATATAATATATATATATATTATATCTTATATGGATATATATATATATAGATATGTATATAAGATATATATATATATATATATATAATATCTATATATATATATATATATATATATATATACATATATATATATGGTATATAGATATATATATATATATAATCTATATATATATATCTATATATATATATATAATATATATATATATATATTATAATACTATATATATATCTATATATATATATATTAATATTAATATATAATATATTATATATATATAATTATAGATAGATATATATATATATTATTCTATCTATCTATATATATATAATCTAAATATATTATATATATATTATATCTATATTATATATATATAATATACTAATATATATATCTTATAATATATATTATATTATAATATTATTATAGATAAAAATAATATATATATATCTATATAGATATATAAATATATGTATATATATATATATAATTATATATATATATATAATATATATATATATATATTATATATATATATATATGTATATATATATATATATATATATATATATATATATATATATATATATATATATATATATATATATATATATATATATATATATATATATATATATATATATATATATATATATCTATATATATATGTATATATATTCTATATATATAGTATATATATATAATATCTATATATATATATATATATATATATATATCTATATATATATATATATATATATATATATATATATATATATACATATATATATATATATATATATATATATATATATATATATATATATATATATATATATATAGATATATAAATATATAATATCTATATATATATATATATATATATATCTATATATAATATATAATTTTTTCAATATTGGTAATGATTTTAGGATGAATTTTAGCAAGGACAAATCTTCTAGAAATTATGAGCAATTTTATCCCTGGAAACTTTATTTCATTTTATATTGGTATGATGTACAAATAACAGTTAAGGTTTTAATCTTAAATAATGAACGAATAGAAAATTCAAAATAAAATCATGTTGGGAGATTTCAAGGGTAAAGATTAGTATTAATTTGTTTCAATTTTCTTCCCTTTATGCTGATAACTACAGTCAATCGTTTACTATTATATATATATATATATATATATATATATATATATATATATATATATATACATATACAATTGTTTATTATCCTGTATTTTCTCTTTTCTTAGACTGATGATAGGGACAGAGCATACCCGGAACGTTCCTAATGAGAATAAAGATGATGTTTCAGATATTACTAAAGATGGTCTCATTCCTCGGTATATATATATATATATATATATATATATATATATATATATATATATATATATATATATATGTGTGTGTGTGTGTGTGTGTGTGTGTGTGTGTGTTTCGTGTGTGTTGCGTGTGTGTGTTTCTGTGTTTCTGTGTAACTGTGAAATATAAGCTGTTCTTTCGGCAAGGTAGTTAATTGTTAATCTCAGCTCTTTCCGGTTAGAGACAAGTCGGTTAGAGACAAGCGCTGGATTCCTCGAATATGCTGGAATGAAAAACATTCAAGAAAGATGACCAATGCACTTTGAGGTCAATGATGCCTGGAAGATCACACACTTCGGGCATGGTACACCCGTGTTTGCTGGCTGAAACACAGGCCGTGTCTGTGTGTTTTTGTAACAAACGGTATATGACTTATTATAGGGAATAAGTGCTAAGGGGTGGGACTCACTAATTGCTTGTGACAGAGTGCGGAACACACCTGGAAGAGGTGTTGCGAGGTGTTGCAGACCCATCGAATAAGGTAATGTAAGAAAGAACTTTGAAAAAGTTAACCTATGAAGTGATAATTATTGTGTTGGAGAATGAGAAGTGTGGTGCGGTACACATTCTTTTTGATTAACTTTCGTGGTTAAACTGGTGTAATATCTGTGGTCTCTTTATTTCAGATGGGTTCAAAGTCACCATATAGAAAAATGGATTCTCTAAGACTTTTATTGGCTTATCAAAATGTTATGGTTAGTCGGACATAATGAGATAAGAGGAGGCACTTACTTAAACATGATTTGGAGAGGAAACAATAGTTTAATTCCATTTTTTAACTGATTTTGTTCCATTTTAATGTTAGCTAATTTGGGAAGTAAAAAGTATATTTTTGTAGCTATGGGAATTTATTTGCCTAGCTTGCATTTTCAGCCAACTCTCCCAGAGGGATTCTGCAACAAACGAGGTAGGTTTAGTTGCCAAGTAGCAGTTTATTTCATTTTGTAAAAACGAGTGTCATGTGGTCTTAAAAACCCATTTTGGAGTTGGTGACAGCGGTAAAAAGGTTCATTAGTGCCATAGGTATCGCCTCCGAAGAGACTATATATAGATTAGACATATTTTAGGGAGAATGTTTGTAATTATTTATCAGGGAACTTGCTTCATTGCTGACTTACGCAAAGGTACCTAGTGCGGCGCTGTGGCCAGTCTTGGTAGCAGTGGTTTAGTGTAAACACGTACTTCTTTTTTCAATGGGGGGTAAAGTGTATTTATGGTGTAACAGGAATGAATTATGTATGGTTGCAATGTGTGGACAGATACCGACTTTGGTTCTATGAAAACGTGAGTGTATAATTTTATATTTCCTTCCTTTCTTTTTTCTCTCTTTTTATTGGTGTTAATTTACTGAAACGTGTGTTTTATTTTGATGTCCCTCTAGATTCGGTGGACATTAGTGGTTTTCGTGATAAAAAATACGGGGGAAAAGTGGTATCGTGAGTTTCGTTTTTATTCTGGGCATGAGAGAGAGAGAGAGAGAGAGAGAGAGAGAGAGAGAGAGGAGAGGCAGTGGCAGCACGAGTGAACAGATGTTCCCAGAGCGACCTTGTAAACAGCTGTTTAACTTTGAACCTGAGCAGTGGCAAGTTCATATAGCAGTTTGTTGGGTGCAGTGCATGTTTATTTTTTTCTTTTATTGGCGAATGATTATTATTAGTATTTTTTTGGGTTGGGGTTTGTGTGTGCATAAATATATCAATGTTACTGAGGTTGGGGCGAATCCTGAAGTATAAGAGTTTTCATAAAGAAAGCAAAATGGCTGACACAAGTGGTAACCAAACTCTGGTTCATAGGATAACAAGTGTAAATGCGGGGGTCAGCCCGTTCCGTGGCATTGTGGATGGAGTTCTTTCACAAACAGTGAAAATTTTTATTGACAAGGTGAATAACTATTTAAACGCCAAGGGGATTAAAGATAATATAAAGGCATTCACAGAAGCGAAAGCCTTGTTAGATTTCAATAAATGTGATCTATCCTACAGGTGTAGGAGTTTTCAGTATGCAAAGTGTCGGTCATGGACCGAATTACAGGCATTTTTAAGAGCAGATTATGGCTCAAAGGAACTCGGTGATATGGTAATAGATTTAAGAGGGCTGTACAAAATCCGGAAAGGCACAACAAGCCTTATTGAGCATAGCTCAAAGCTTTTTGACTCAGCGGGAGAATGGATACAGGAATTGAAAAATTCTAGATGGGTTCATGGGGATAATGTCTCACTCGACAATTTACATAAACTGATCCATTTTGCGATGCTATTACACGATGTACCAGACGCAGTAGTGGACAGTTTTGATGAAAAAATTGGACTTAGATCAGATGAAGAATTAATTTATGCCCAAATTCAGAAACATATGTCCAAATGTCCCACGGTGGATAGTACATTTTTTAACGGTACCGGTCCGAGAAATACGGTGCAAAGAGACACAATTTCCTTCTCCCCGTTTGTGTGCAAAAGAAGAATATAATAGAAGATCGATCGATCAAAGGCAACAGCAGTTGCATTGCTACAATTGTAATAAACCAGGGCACACAAAGAAAGTATGTAGAGTCAAATATTGTGGAATGTGTTAGAGTGTGGATCATTATTGGCAAGCTTGTCCATCTCAGATACAGAAAGATGCGCGACCTACACCTCTTCCAGGCGTGTTCCGCACTCTGTCACAAGCAATCAGTGAGTACCTCCTCTTAGCACTTATTCCCCATAATAAAAGTCATATACCATTCATTACGAACACACACAGACACGCCCTGTGTTTCACTCAGCAAGCACGGGTGTCCAATGCCCGAAGGGGGTGATCTTCGAGGCGTCATCGAACTCAAAGTGCACTGG
>NC_061096.1:2344893-2347393 GCF_015104395.2 Macrobrachium nipponense
ATACATGTCATTTTCGTTAGGATCTAAGATAACACCGATAACATTTAGTGGATCACCTTTTCCTCGATCAACTAACGGGATGGGAATTGTCACGTTATCTCCTGGGTTACCTGGGACATGTTCTACATGACTACGTTTGACCATGCTCTCAGCTTGAGTTAACTGACCAGCTGCTGCTCTGGGCCGTTGAAGTGCTATGTCTTCTTGGAGCTCATAAAGTCTTCCTTGAGGATTCTGGCCACAGGGTGGACTGTCTGGATAGGCAGAGCCCTCTGATTAATAACAAATGAAAACATTTAACAAATGGTGATAGACTTGCTATGTGGTTTGGAACTTAACCAAATTAGTTATCAGTTACCTTTTATAATTGTGTGTGTGTGTGTGTGTGTGTGTGTGTGTATTAGTGATTGAAGAGAGTATCACTACCTGGCTGAGCGAAGTCCTCTGGCGAGTCATTTGGAGGAGTAGAGCATTCAGGTGAATCGTCTGGATGATCCATGCACTCAGTTGGATCGTCCGGAGGGTTTGTGTAGTCAGGTGAATTGTCTGGAGGTTTCGTGCTCTGAGGTGAATTGTCTGGAGGGTTCGTGCATCAGGTGATTCATCTGGAAGGTTCGTACACTCGGGTGATTCGTCTGGATGAGTAGAGTCAGAGGGGAACTGTAAGCTCAAAGTAAATCCTCTTCAGTGATCATTGTCTTCAAAACTTCTGGAAGTGCAGTTGAGCGTAGAGCTACTCTGGCCTCAACACCAAAGAGTGCTTTGTATGGGGATTGTTTGATTCCAGAATGGTAACTGGTGTTCTTTTGGAACTGCACAAACCTGAGTCCCATAGGCCAGTCACTTGTATCATTATTCCCTAACCATGAAATAAGCATGTCTTTTATATCACAGTTAAGGTTTCAACTCATCCCTGGCTCTGTGGATGCCTTGGTTTACCATGAACGATCAACAGGTCTGGCCAAAGTAGTTTGAGTTCCGAGATAACCAATGTTGTAAATTCACTACCATTATCACTTTGCAGAATTTCAGGGGCTTCGAACATTACAAATATGTCCATTAGCTGGAATGCAACCTCAGCTGCTCTCTTTGAAGTTAAGGGATGCAATATGCAACACTTTGTTAGCTGATCTTGGTACACCAAGGTCCACTTGAGCTCGTTAACCGTAGTCCTTAGATAAAATCGGTTTGACAGTAACACCCTTCTTAGCACATCTCTTTCGTTTCTTTTGACACTGAACACACACAAATTTGAACAGTTCTACAATATATCTCGTTATGTTCGCATATCTTGACAATTCTTTAACCATTTTGTCTCTGCCGCCATGGCCCGTAGCAATGTGAGCACGTTTCATTGTTTCAAACATATCCTCAACGGTTCTTGAGTTTAATCCTTCCGCTTTTTATCAACTTTTCAACACCACCATACTGAAGAACTTCATAGCATCCAAGGATGTAATATTGCCGATTTGATCTATTTTTTGCAGATGCTGCTACTCTGAGTTCCACTGTCAGATTGTAGTACTCAAGTCCAGTCAGTATTAATGACTTTGAGTCCGAGTTTTTCTTTAACATCACTTTGTCGTAAAACTGTGTTTCTTGGGAACACGCCATATCTTCTATAAACGAAGTGAACCTCACAGAAGGATAATGCCAGGGAGGGACAAGACCAACACACAACTGCTCCAGCTAGCTAGCACACACACGCACACTGTTGCGGGTTCGTTATTGTTGTTGTTCAAGATTAAGCGGGGTTGGGGATTTGCGACCCGTAGCAGGATCATTTCAGTCAATATGCCAAGAAAATCTATCAAAATTTTAGTCACTTTGTAAATTGTCTGCGATTTTTAGCTGATTTATAAACTGACTGGGTGAACCAGGCAATTCACAAACTGCCTGAAAAAATCAGTCACTTTACAAATTGTCTGGATTTAGATATTGACTGTAACATATATATATATATATATATTATATATATATATATATATATATATATATATATATATATATATATATATATATATATATATATACATATATATATATATATATATATATATATATATATATATAGATATATATATATATATATTATATATATATGTATATATATATATATATATATATATATATATATATATATATATATATATATATATATATATATATATATAAGGGCGTCTGTGACTACATTTAACTTGCCTTCTATATATCTGAGCTTTGCATCAAAGTCTCTGATAGTTAAGAATCATAAAGCTCTTTTGGGTGACAGATCGGGCTTATTAAAAAGATCCAATAATGGCTTATGGTCTGTAAGAACTTTTACTTTATTCCCCATTAGCAACATTTTGAAATTAACTAAACTTGATACTGTTGCAAAGGTTTCCTTACCTACAGAAGCCATTAATCTTTCATTGCTGCCCTTTGTTCTAAATTTCTTACTAAAGTAGGCAATTGGATGGAATTTTCCATCAAATTTTTGCATAAGGGAAGCACCTAT
>NC_061096.1:2357393-2364893 GCF_015104395.2 Macrobrachium nipponense
GACGAAAAGAATAACAAAATGGGTCCCTAGAGATTGCAAACGAAGCAGGGCAAGGAAGAGAAGTTAAGAGGCAACACGCTACTGGGCTGGCTGTTCACTTACACGGAATTTTGGTCTTTCGACGCAAGGGCTGCAAGGGCCATAATCCTATCTAAGCCAATTCAGCATCAGTCATGAGTTGTTTTCTTCTCTGTTTTTCTCTTCCAGCCCTAGCACAAATGAAAAACGATAAGTACGTAATTGTAGTTTATTGACATTATTCCCACTGAAAGATAAAAAGAATATACTAGAACGTTACAGAACAAGATGTCAGATATAGAACGCACAAACTTTCATTCATGAAACAATGCACAAGTACCATATTCTAAATGAAAGTTATGTACAAAATTCTTACACAACAGATATTGCTGAAAATTCACTGCCTGGTTGTGTAGGGGTAGTTCTTGAGGCCCGTGGAATGGGTCTGGAGCTATGTAAGGGCAGGGACCCTGAGATGGTACAAAGGTAGGAGGAGACTTAATATCTTGTTCTAGCAGGACGTCATAACCTCCTGGTATAAGGTTGCTACTGCCATGGTACATATCTTAGAATGGTGAGGTCATGTGACTCTCAACCGGACAGTGGGCAAGAACATCTTGACATGGTTGAGGCTCTCTATCGTGATGAATTGGTGCCTATTAACCCAAGCGCCATAAGGAATTTTATCCTCTTGGATGATGGATACATGCACACCAGTGTCGTCAAAAGCTCAGACCTGGTGGGCAGGATAGCGACCTCTGGGAGGTGCAACAAATATGGGGCCCTGAGCAGGAGGGCCTAGAGCTGAAGGATTCATCACTGCCATAGCAATGGCAGAAAAAGGAACTCTCTTGGGACATCCCGCCAGGCAGCAGTGTGCCCATGCACTTTACATGAGTCACAGAAACTCTTGTTAAAATCAGGCCTGGGCTTGTTGTTTCGGTTCCAATGGCTGTTATTCATATTATTATGATGATGGGGTAGTCCACTCTGAGGAGTAGCGGCAGCTTGTTGAGGAGGATCCACCTTTGAGAGGCACTGCTCTGTGGTGTGCCCTTGTTTCTTGCAACGCTCACACAGAGCTTTCCATGGAGGATTATTGGGGCTCTGGGTAGACTGAGAGGTGGCAGCAGGAGTGAGAGGGAGAGCAGGGCGAATTTTCTTCTTCAAAGTAGTCTGCAGCGGATGGTGGGTTCATAGGCGTCTGTCCATATACGGCACTCCAACATAGTTTTAGGAGCCTTGTCCACCTTCCACCAATTGGGTGGCAAGATCAGGGGGAGCATAGGACAGGAAGTCCTCTAATTGAAAAAGTTCTAAAACCTCCTGGAGGCCTTCATCCACCTATGGAGTGCCAGTGTTTTCTTGGCTACCCACATGGAAGGATTGCCTCTCAGACGAGGGCAAGATCTTGTCACTCATTCAGGGGGAGGGTCTCGAATGAAGTACGCCCTTTGTCAGTGAGATGCTTACCAAGGAGGAGGGCCACTTCCTAAGGGGTTGGATTGAAGTTCTCGAACAGCTGTTTGACATAATCAAGCCAGGTGCCGGGTTCGCTGTCATCCCAAGTCCTAATGAGGGTTCCTATGATGTGGAGGTGAGATTGTGAAGGAGGGGGAACAGGAGGCGTGGCACTTGGGGGTGCCAGAGTGGCACTCTGGACTGCCATAGCCAGTTGATGTGCTCTCTCTGCAGCTTCTCTCCTCTCTTGGGCTTCTCTAACTGCAACTTCCTTTATTTCCTGGGCTTCTCTTTCTTTCTCCCTTTTGGCTGCTTGGAATTCTCTCTCAGCACCTTGCAATGCTCTTTGAACTGCTTCTCTTCTCTCTTTTGCTTCTCTCTCCTTCTCCCTTCGGGCTGCCTGGAATACTCTGTCTGCAGCTTCTTTCATTTTATTGTTCACCCAATTTATCAGTTTGTACATCCAGCCCCATGTCTCTTCTGGCTTCAGTGAAGGCCTTGACCTCCTCCAGTGCTGTTTTATTGGCCATCTTTTCCCAGAGGTAAAACACTAGTCGTTTAGCCTGAGAATAATAGGATGGAAAGCAGTCGTAAAACTGCAAGTGTCGCCTGGGGTATGTGGAATACTTAGCGCTATACCAGGGAAATAGCAAGGATCCCTATGGCTGGAATATCTGCAGAAGTAGACGAAATTACAGCCAAAAGGCTGAAAATGTCCTCCAGGCAGTGTAGAAATCTCACGCAGGTGACGTGGGAAACAATAGTAAAACAAAATTGTAAATGCCTCACACAGTTAGCATGGGAATGGAAGTCTAACTAGCGCATAGTTCAGTGGAAAACTCGCGCCAACGAAAATCCCAGTAAAAATTTCTGTAATTTAGAGTTACTACTGGTGTGTAGTGCGGCGGAAACTCAACTCTGATAATTAGCGAAAACTGTTGTAAAATTTCTGTAATTTACAGTTACTACTGGTGCGTAGTTCGGCAAAAACTCGACTCTGATAGTGGATTTAGCAATGAATTTTGTAAATGCAGAAACCTCAATGCAAATACTAGGTTGTAAATAACAAACAAAAGAGGATTTTTGTTGTTGTGTATTCACAGAAAACTCAGCATGAAAAGTTGTGGTAAATGCAGTTGATAAAATAAAAATGGATATCTGGGTTTTTTATTGTCCTGAGGACAAAGACAAAGGGGGTATAAAGAAAATTCTTTTTTATCAATGCAAATCTTTGGTCTGTCTTACCCTTTCAATACTAGCAATACTTATGCTAGCGACACCGCTGTGTAACTACCGACTCTACAGAACTCTCGTACCCTTTTTGCAACAGTATTTTTCCTCGTAAAATTAAGACCTACCAATTCTAACATGCCATTTTAAACCCTGGAGAATTTGTCGTTCACATGGCTGGTGAAATGGAGGGGAAGGAAATTGAGAGGATTTGCACCTGGCCTTACCAAAACCGCATTAGGGAAATTTAGGGAAAGGCTGAGACGGGAAAAACCAACACTTGCCCTTAAGTAGCTGCCCTTTGTGGAAAACAATAGGTACCTGCCCTTATTATTTCTCTCTACACAGAATGAAAGTGCTGACCTTTGATTGTTTTTGTCACTTATTCTAACATTAGATGAGTTTATGCTAACGTTTTGCTTTTCTTTTTCCATTTGACTTATTTACTCTTCTTTTTCTTTTTCATAAATGGGGGAATGCAATAAGACCCAAATCGACACATGCCCAGGGATTCTCCAGGGACACTCTTCATGTACAAGCATTGTTAATTCTCCCTATTCTGTCTAGACCTGTGAGAGAGAGAGAGGAGAGAGAGAGAGAGAGAGAGAGAGAGAGAGAGAGAGAGATAATACACCTAGACAACAATTAGCAGAGCTGATTCTTTGTAAAAGCTTAACTACAGAATCTCTTTACGACACGGGATTCGACGATTTACACTGAAATATGGCACTGGTGGTTACCTAGATTCCCTAGTTCTACACAAATAACTAGAAAATAAATTTAAAAATTTACTCCTTACCTATTGTGGAGATTTTTTGGGAAACCTTGTTTTACACTTGCTCAAAAGTATTAAAAGGAATTCAAATACGTTTCTCTTCATAATACCAGTTTAATGATTGCCACGACTGGAATTAATTTTCACACGATCCTGGCGAGGTCACCATTTTATCATAAACTGCTTGTCCCTCAGTATACAATGTGGGGATGTGACCTTCTGGCACTCTTAAAATGGCCTTGTGAGGCAGGACGAGGTTCATTATAAATAAAAATCTGCAGCTGAAGGCCGATATTACTGAAAAGGAGGAACTTACATAAACTCTGGACTTTAGTTTAAATGAACTGTAATTACATTTAAATTACATGTAGGTCCAGAAATTAATGGAAGGTGGTTGATTGCAGGTCCACCAGAAACACGTGGCTGGTCAATGACCCAGACCCAGAGAATTGATTTACACAAAGCAGGTTATTTAAATGCAAGTGTCGTAACCAAGGGTTCCCAATATTTCTCTCACAATGAGGCACGATCTTTGTCTGGAAATCCTGGGACTTGTTGTTTCCTCATTTACTGATATTTCTATGCACTATGGACGGTATAAGAACACTTGTGGGATCACCAGAGGAAGCAGTAAAGCATATAAAGGGGGTGGGGGGTCGAGTGGAGTTTTGCAGGTGAGAGACTTCGGAGTTCTGAGAAAGTTTTGAGAGCTTCTGTGAAAGAGCTGCTGTGGTCCCGTTCTTTTAAAATCTCAGCCTAGAGAGGCTCCTCCCTCTTCAGGACACCTGATGAGATTAATTCCAGAGAGCCAATGGAAATGAAGAGGAGGTTTAGAGACAATGGAGGCTTTCAGTTCATAGGAGCTACTTAGGAATATAGGAAATTGTATACTTTTACTTGGTTTTGGCTTAAAATCCTGAACAACATATGTACATACATACACAAACACACACACACACACACACACACATATATATATATATATATATATATATATATATATATAGTGTGTGTGTGTGTGTGTGTGTGTGTGTGTGTATATATGTGTGTATATATATATATATATATATATATATATATATATATATATATATATATATATATAATATAGTATATATATATAAATATATATATATATTATATATATATAGTCTCAGTAATTGGGCGGCTACTTGGAAAGCTTAGCTTGATGATGAATAATAGTGCCAAGACTAGGAAGAACATTCTTTAATATTACGAGCTTTCGAGGTTTAAAACCTCATCTTCAGGCTGAAAAATGACAAGGATGAGAAATCACTAAAATTACATTAAAATTAATTGTCTGATTAAAAGCTTCAGTAAAACATAAAATAAAACGAACATTACATACAAACTAAAAAATTAAAAAATTACGAAAAAACTAAAACAAAGCGCAAATCATACAAAAACAGAGATAAAAATAACATGAAAGGTAAACAAACTACACTCAAAAATAAAATAGCTAACGACCCACTTTGTGTACCTACTATGAAACTATATGATAGCTAGTTGAATACCGGACGAGTTGTTGTTCAATTCCGGTTTCATTTTCTTAATAAACAGCGACTCTGAAATTAAAAGGTCCAGTCTATTTGAGCAAAAAGACAGTACTCTAAAATCTAGGTGAGTGAAAGGATGGTCCTGTGCTAAACTGTGATCCCTTATGGCAGAAAATGGTGGTTTAGAAAGAGGAAACCTAGTCCTAACGGAAAGACCTCTGTGTTCCAAAATTCTGTGTCTAAGCCAGATTTGTTTTTACTAACCCTTTTACTGTAGGATCACTTTTGAGGGAGAAGCCTGCTCTTCCTGTGGACCTTAATTCGAGTGTCGTTTACTTGTTTACCTGTTCGCAGTGTGGTCTGCGATACGTGGGATCCAGTTCCCGCTGGCTTAGACACAGAATTTTGCAACACAGAGGTCTTTCCGTTAGGACTAGGTTTCCTCTTTCTAAACCACCATTTTCTGCCATAAGGGATCACAGTTTAGCACAGGACCATCCTTTTCACTCACCTAGATTTTAGAGTACTGTCTTTTTTGCTCAAATAGACTGGACTTTTAATTTCAGAGTCGCTGTTTATTAAGAAAATGAAACCGGAATTGAACAACAACTCGTCCGGTATTCAACTAGCTATCATATAGTTTCATAGTAGGTACACAAAGTGGGTCGTTAGCTATTTTATTTTTGAGTGTAGTTTGTTTACCTTTCATATTATTTTTATCTTGTTTTTGTATGATTTGCGCTTTGTTTTGTTTTTTGTTTTTTCGTAATTTTTTAATTTTTAGTTTGTATGTGATGTTCGTTTTATTTTTATGTTTTTACTGAAGCTTTTAATCAGACAATTAATTTTAATGTAATTTTTAGTGATTCTCATCCTTGTCATTTTTTCAGCCTGAAGATGAGGTTTTAAACCTCGAAAGCTCGTAATATTAAAGAATGTTCTTCCTAGTCTTGGCACTATTATTCATCATCAGCTATATATATATATATATATATATATATATATATATATATATATATATATATATATATGTGTGTGTGTGTGTGTGTGTGTGTATGTGTGTATATATATATATATATATATATATATATATATATAATATAATTATATATATATATATATATGTGTGTGTGTGTGTGTGTGTATATTGGCTATACGAAGGATCCAGATCACTTAACCACCTTAGAATCATTACCCATAAAATGGCTAGTTCCTTCACTAAACAATGACACCTCGGCTTCAACTTTGTATCTGGAGTAGTTTTTGTCTTGCCTGGGACCTCAGTTTTTGTCATTACCTCTTCTTCTCTTACCTTAGATGGTTGGTGATTTAGTAGTCTCTCTCTTGTTTATTTTACTGTCTTTTTAGAAAATAATAACACGTTCTTACAGTTTTTTTAAATGTCAATTTTATATCTTTTATGAATTCATTTCAAGTATTATTATAATGTAATTTTTAAATTTATTCACATACTGATGATGCACTGAGTTTATGTGTGCGAAAACGTTTTTGATAATAAATTATGGCCTTGTATTGAGACTGTATCATGGAACCTCCTGAAATCTTTATATATATATATATGTGTGTGTGTGTGTGTGCTTGTGTGTGTGTGTGCGTGTGGTTGTGTGTGTGTGTGTGTGTGTCTTTAGAACACTCTCCATTATATTGATGTTCCTCTCCCATCTATTCCATGCCAAGTCCACTTTCTGTTCAACTGGTGACTGAGAATATGCTTTGTGTACTTACATTATATACTGTAAGTATGTGATATATATATATATTATATATATATATACTATATATATATATATATATATATATCTGTGTGTGTATGTATTGTAAATCTTAAATAATCTCTAGGTATATGAAAGTTTCAAAAGGATTAAGTAACATAAATATTTTAATCCCTCATTAGTGAACATAAATGTGCGTTTCCCGGCTATGAACTTTCCATAGAGTTCATTGTAAAACTACTTTACGGAAAAGAGTAAAATATAACGATACCGATTATAGCAAATTCATCAAAATTGCTAAAACGAGAATTGCTTGTAACAATTTAGAGAATTCATTGAAAGACTAGGGGTAACATATATCGACAATTACCTTTAGAAGAGTTGTTGGGAGGTGGCGATCATCTTCCTCGATGACGGTGACATAAGGGTCGGGATGAGTAAACTCGGGCGGATTGTCATTCACATCTGCCACAAACACTTCCACTGTCGTCCGAACTACCTGACCTCCGCCTTCGCCGGACACTACAAGTTCATGCTGAAATGGAGTTTCAAAGTAATGAATAGTAGCGGCCCAGAAATATTTATACTGGCCCATGTAAATATATATATTTATATATTTTATATATATATATATATATATATATATATATATATATATATATATAAATATGTGTGTGTGTGTTATATATATATATATATATATATATATATATATATATATATATATGGTAATATATATATATATATATATATGTATGTGTGTTTA
>NC_061096.1:2369893-2376744 GCF_015104395.2 Macrobrachium nipponense
GAAACGTTTAAATACTTAGGATCTACTTTAACCCAAGAGAAAGGATGCTAGACTTAATTTGACAGTAGAATAAAAGCTGTATGGGGTAAGTTTATAAAGGTATTTGGTGTAGTATATGTTAAGAAAATGTCAATCAAGCTAAATGTCAAGATCTACGTCACAGAGATAAGACCTGTGTTAATGTATGGATCAGAAACATAGGGTCTAAGAAGAAAAGGAGAAGTAAAGCTTAAGAGAACAGGAGTCAGAATACTGAGGTGGATTATGGATATATCGCTGCTTGAGAGATTGGAAAACGATGACATAAGAAGAAGGGCAGTCTTAGTAAAGGTTACAGAGGTGATAAGAGAGGCATGATTGAGATGGTATTGGCATGTGTTGAGGATGGATGATGAGGAGGTCTTGGGAGGAACCTGTTAGGGGAAGAAGACCGAGATGAGGAAAGAGAATTAGATGGAGAGATAAAGTAAAGGAAGATATAGAGAGACAGAGTTTGGTGGAGGATGATGCCTTTGATTGAGAGGGCAGTGGAGAAGGCATATTAGGCAACCGTCACTTTAATGTAGGAATAATAGAAGGAAAGAGGAAGAAGGAGACTTTATGCTGACACTCTGAGTGCCCAAAATGTTTGCTTAGCGATCCCTTAACTGATTGCCGGAGCTCCCGAAATCATTTTTATATTAAAATATAAAAACGAAGGTCAACATTCTAAATGATAGCATCCCTTCTACGCTTTTGAAGTGTTAATAATAACAATAATAGTTTTATTTCCTCTGACGTTTTGAGACAGACTCTGGCAGCCATCTACTGAGAGTTATAAAAATAAATGAATTAGAATACATGTTACACAGGTATATAGCAAGTAAGTGGTTTGCAATTGGCGGGTTGGCCAGTGGACTGTATTTTGATTGGTCACTGGTTGTTGCTGTTGAATCTGGTCCTGTAGGTGCTGTGATCTTCTTGGCCTAATCAATGTAGTTAGCTGGAGGGGGATGTCACCTGGGGTACTCCTGACTGATCTAACTATTACTGTAGACTACTCAGGGAAATAACGACATCCTGGAACCGTTTTTCCTCTTTCCTTCTCCTCCTCTCTCTAGTTAGTTTTTTTTTTTTTTGGAGCGTGAGTATGAGTTGACAGATTTCTTACATTTCTCCTTTTAATAATGTGGAGAAAATCTGTTTTTTTACCATGCTAATACTGGGCTTTCTTCCTGTATTTAAAGTGTTTTGAGAAGCCGTAGGAACCAACAGTCTTAAGTGTGTGCTCTTAGATCTCATGTTTAGGACCTTTTATTGTGATTTTGATCATATTGATTAAAGATCCCCCTTTCTTGGGGGTGGCAGGAGAGACGGTTAAAGAGTTTGGTAGTAGTCATTGCCCATATGATGTGTGGCATCCTTTCACAAGGCACGTAAACTTATAGGTGACATTAACCTCTTCAAGGATGTTTTTGGGAGCAGTAGGTTACTCTTGAGATACAGCTAGCTAGTCTTCATATTCTTATAATAAATCATAAGATTAATCTTATCCCCTTTTATAGTAGGGGGATATTTTACTTGATTACTTTTCTGAAACCTTTCTTGTCCCCTAGGTGTTTCGGATGCATAAAATTTCCATAACAGAGCATGAAAAGAAACAAAACAGCGGGAGAAGACGGCCTAACAATTAATTTAATAATAGATGGAGGAGATTTCATAATATTAAACTCACTGAGCTTTACACAAAACGCTTGCAAGAATGCTTTATACCTAAAGCTTAGAAAAACTTTATCATTATAGTTATTCACAAAAAGGGAGGCACAACAGACCTGAAAAATTATCACCCAATAAGTTTCCTCTCAGAAATATATAAAATATTTACAATTATCATATTAGGCCTAATAGAAAGACAGCTAAACTTTAATCAACCGAGAGAGCCGGCAGCTGACCATATCCATGTAATTAACCAGCTAAAGGAAAACTCACTATGTATGGCATTTGCAGACTATGAGAAAGCTTTTGAGTCTATCAAAACTTGTGCAGTAATGAAAGCTCTTCAAAAGCAAGGAATAGATGAGTCTTATGTTAGAACACTTGAAGATATCTATACGAATAGTGCAGCAATCCTAAAACTACATAAGGACAGTGAGAAATTTCTGATTGAGAAAGGAGTTAGACAGGGAGACCTCATCTCTCCTAAATTATTCCCAGCGTGCCTTGAAGAAGCTTTTAAGAATTTAGATTGGGAAATAGTTGGAATTAACATTAATGGGGAATACCTTAACAACTTAAGATTTGCAGATGACATAGTTCTACTTAGTGAACCAGCGTAGGAATTACAAAAGATGATAGAAGATTTAAATAGAGAAAGTAGAAATGTAGGACTGAAGATGCATATGAGTAAACTAAGAAAATGTTCAATGCAGAGACAACAAATAATAAGGGTTAAAGATGAACCTCTAAAGATAGTTAATGAATATACATATTTAGGACAGACAATAAATGTTTCCCCAGGACATGAGGCCGAAATTAAAAGAAGGATAACCATAGGATGGAGAGCTTTTGGTAAACAAAATGAGATTTTGTAAAGTGAAATGCCACTCTCTCGAAAATGAAAAGTATTCAATCAGATGGTCTTACCAGTATTAACTTATGCATCAGAAATTTGGAGCCTTACCAAAGCCTTAGAACATAAGTTAGTTGCAAACTCAAGAGCTATGAACGAATAATGACAGGAATAACACTAAGAGACAAAAAAAGAGCAACATGGATGCGAGAGCAAACTAAAGTAGAGGATATTCTAATAACAAGTAAGAAAAAGAAATGGGCGTGGGCAGGACATGTAATGAGAATATCAGATAATAGATAGAGAAAAAGAATAACAGAATGGGTCCCCAGAGATTGCAAACGAAGCAGGGTTAGGAAGAGAAGATGATGGATTTGCAGGTATACATTGGCATAGAGTGACCATAAACACAAGGAAGTGGAATTACATGTCTCAGGCCTTTGTCCTACAGTGAACTAGAGTAATAATATATATATATATATATATATATATATATATTATATTATATATATATATATATATATATATATGAATATTTATCACATCACCGTGATTCATATAAATCATTCGTTTTAGTTGATAATAATTTCGTATCCCATGGGATCGAACCACCGTCCAGTTGGACGGTGGTTCGATCCCATGGGGGTACGAAATTATTATCAACTAAAAAAAATTCCCCCTCGGTACATATATGAATATATCAATTCCGAGGTAGAGCGAATTAGATATTAAAGGACATTTGTAGCTCGATATATATATATATATATATATATATATATATATATATATATATATATATATATATATATATATATATATATATTATATATATATATATATGTGTGTGTGTGTGTGTGTGTATGAAGTGAAACACTGACTGACTGACATACATGAGAAACTGAGAGGACAAGGAAGGGTCATATAAGTGACAGATAGGGATTATAAGGAGATTAGTACCTAGAATCCAACACACCTGGAGAATTAGTAACCTTCCCAAACGAACATAAACATGGGTACAATTTAAGAGGTTTACAAAAAGATTAAGCCCAAGTTCTCAGACAGTGACAAGACAATTAAAGGATAATACAGGATGGCAACTGACCACATCTAACCCTTTGGTAAACAAAAACTTATTCACAAAACATATTAAACATACATATACAAAGAAAATATCTATGAGGCTACTAACTTGTATTTAAGTCTTTGACTGTATCTTCGAGGTCATTCTTAAACATGTTACAATTACAAGGGTCTAAATGAAACAGGCCAAGAATAATATTAAAATTACAATGGGAAGTAAGTTGTATAATGGCAGATTCTAAATGATTTCGTGATAAGACATCTTTTGGTTTTGCAATTACTGAACTACTAGATTGCCCGAGATAAAAGGAGGGGCAATCCATACATGGAATTTTATATATTATGTTGTCACTTTCCTGGGGCCATATTGTATTAACATTCCTTTTAGTGTGTCAATATAGAAAAAAACGGGATTGACCTTCAAAGATTTTAACAATAATTTTGTGGTTTCAAAACCGTTAAAATAATGCAAGCTAAGAATGTTCTTAGAAGTTTCTTTCCCCGAGTTACTTACACTATAAAACTTTTTGTGGGTTTTATTATAGCAAATATCTAATATATGTGAAGGATAACATAGATTTTTCCTTATTTTTCTTATGTATTCAATTTCTTGATCCAAATATTGGGGACTGACAATGTGCAATGCTCATAAAAACATAGATGAAAAAATTGATAATTTGATATAAAGATGGTGGCCTGAATAGAAATGAACATAAGTTAAGTTGTTGGTTGGTTTCCTATAAATACTGAATTTACATTGAAATGGTTCTCTATGTATCAAAACATCTAAGAAAGGGAGGCAATCGTCTTTTTCCAATTCTAGAGTAAACTTGATCAATGGTGCCTGGTTATTTAATTTAGAGAGTAAATCATTTGCATCATTACCAGCAGGCAAAACAGCTAAAATATCATCAACATATCTATACCACTTTAAAGGAATATAAATGATATTAGGTAAATAGCATTTTTCAAAGAATTCCATGTACAAGTTTGAGACGAATGGTGATAAAGGGTTGCCCATTGCCATGCCAAATATTTGTTGATAAAATTCACCACAAATGCACAACCTAGTGCGTGGAATAATGCGACTTACAGGTTGAGTTCATTCATGCTGAGTTAGTTCATTACTAAGATATTCTAAAATAGAGTCTACAGGGACTTTAGTAAAAAGAGATCATACATCAAAACTAACGAATCTATCAGTGGGGCAAAAAGTAACTTTTTTTATTTATCAACTAGATCTTGAGAATTATATAAATGAGAATCTGAGATAGTTCCAAGTAACGGGGACAAGAGCTTAGTGATATATTTCGAAATTTTATATGAAATTGAGCCAACAGTACTGATAATAGGCCGCATAGGGTTATTTTCTTTGTGAGTTTTGACTGAAAATTTGCCTAGTAGTTCTGTTTCATCTATAAGGATTTTTTTCACTGTGCTATTAGTTTTTATGACTTGATCAAGGAATTTTTTGTTATTTTTTTGTTAGTCACATCATCATCCAGTAGGATTTGCATACGTGATTTGAAGTCAGCTTTATCTAAAATTACTATACTATTTGACTTATAGGCTTTTGTGATGAGGATAGCACTGTCCTTTTTAAGATCAGTCAAACTTTTCTTATAGCGAGCAGGGAAGTTACTTTCATGCTTAACATTGGCAGCTCCGTAAACGACAAGTTTAATTATGTCAACAGGATTTTGAGGAAGATCGCAATATTTTTCAAATTTATTGAGGGATGATCAATCATTACAGCAGAAGGTCTATACGCTATAAAGAAAGATGAACCATATCCAAGCGCACTCACAACATTTCACTTATTTGTTTACTTGATAGGTTTACAACACAATCATGACGTGCACAATTAGTCCAATCACTGTTATCAATGAGATTTTTGAGTTTTCTGTCGAGTTTCCTTTTAGGGCATCTGTAGTCCTACGCAGTTTTCCGTAAATTTCTCGTCGTAGCGAGTCCCTCCAATCAGCTGGGACACCATGATTGAAGGAGATCCTTGTTTTTTCAATTCCTTGAATTTTTCCTCTCTTCTTGCATGGTGGCTGCTAAGTGGTGTTTTAACATCATTGTACTAAATTCATTGAATGGGTGATGGTCATACCTTCTTAAACGGTGTGGCAGCAAGGATTTAGGGAGCATTTGTTCAGATAAGCACTTCTTCAGGAACTTTCGTTGAATTCTGGTCGAATGTGCAGCCACAAGAGACTTGGAGAAGGTTGTGAAGGTATACATATGTATATGTACATAGTATATATATAATATATATATATATATATATATATATATATATATATATATATATATATATATATCTATATATATATATATATATATATATCTATATATATATATATATATATTATATATATATATATATATATATATATATATACATATATATATATATATATATATATTACATATATATATATATATATATATATATATATATATATATTATATATATATATATATATATATATATATATATATATATATATATATATATATATATATATATATATATATGTACGTAATATATACATGTATTAAGCTACATCGTTTAATATCCAATTCTCTCTACCATGTACGTATATATATGTATACTATATATATATATATATATATATATATATATATATACATATATATATACATATGTATATACACACATGTACATGTACATATACATATGTATACTGAAAGGAAAGGGAAATATACTTGTTAAGAAATTCGTCGTCTCACTGACTCAAACCTCCGAAAACGAGAACTCACGAGGTTCAGTATTTGCAACATAAACGATCGAAATTCCTGAGAAGCTACAAAATCTGTAAATAAAACAACAACCATACATTTCTGGAATCTGGAATGTAGCACAAATACAATACATAAGTTCTGCGGGTACTGGGGTTGGTGTATCAGTATAACCGCAGTATAATATCATTGAATGACGTTTGACTCTCCCTTCTGGGTGGACAAATTTTTATCAAACACAGGTCAGTTCATCTTTCCTTGGGTTGCCCTATATTATTTTCCCTTAACCGAGGAAAACACCTGTTTTTTCCAGTCTACTTAGGTTCGCTTTTTTCCGGACCTAACTATGAAGCGTGCAGTCTCGATTGACATGGAGTGTATAGATTTCGTGTCACTAGTCTTTGAGATTTGATCCTATTCGGTCATTTGCAGTCCCATTGTAAACAAAAGTATG